>NC_091009.1:702500-822500 GCF_041146395.1 Eulemur rufifrons | reverse complement strand
TTAAAGGTTAGGATTAGGATTAGGGTTAAGGGATAGGGTAAGCCTTAGGGGTTAGGGTGAAGGGTTAGGGTCAAGGGTTAGGGTTTTTGTTAGGCATAGCGTTGGGGTTAGAAGTAAGGGTTACTGTCAGTGTTAGGGTTGTAGGTAGGGTTACGGTTAGGGTTAGCGGTTTAGAACTAGGGTTAGGGATTAGGTGTCACAGTGATTACAAGGATATACGGTTAGAATTATGGGATAGGGGTTGTTCTCAGGAAATGGGTTATGCATTAACGTTAGGATAAGAGGTTAAAGTTAGGCGCACGGTGAGGTTTACGTGTTAAGGGGAGAAATAGGAACAGGGTTGGGTGTTATGTTCAGGGTTAGGGTTATCTGTTAAAGGTATTGTTTATGCTTAGCGCACGGGCCCTGTCTGCATTAGGCGGGCGGGGGGAGTTTAGGGGGCTGGGATTGTACCAGGGAACCCACTCTATCATACTCTGGGTATGGGCCCGTGGGTTTCATGCAGGACACAGTGGTAGAGCCTCCTTTCACGCATGGCATGGGAGGATTGCAGGCTTTCTAAACTCTAAGAAAGCAAGAAGTCTGAGAATTAGATTTAGGGGTGGGATTATGGTTAGGGTTAAGGATGAAGTTTAGTGTTAGGGTGAGGGCTTAGGGTTAGGGATTAGGGTTAGGGTTAAAGGTTACTCTTAAGTTAAACGGTTACACTTTTTTTAGGGTTGAGGTTTACGGTTAGGGTTAAGATGAGGGGTTAGGTTTAGGTACAGGGTTAGGGTTAAGTGTTAGGTTTAGGATTGAAGATTAGGATTAGGGTTAGGATTAAAGGTTAGCGTGAGAGTTAACGCTTAGGGTTAAGGTTAAGAGTTAGGGTTTATCATTTGGGTTAGGGTTAGGGTTAGTTTTAGGGTTAGAGTTATGTGCTATGGTTTGTGTTAGAGGTTAGGGTTAGGTTTACTGGTCACGGTGAGGGTTACGTTTAGGGGATAGCATTAGGGTTAGGGTTAAGGGATAGGATTAGGGTTAAGTGTTGGGCTTAGGGTTAGGGTTTAGTGTTAGGGTTATCATTAAGGATTAGGGGTAGGGTCAGGGTTAAATGCTTGGGTGCGGGTAATGGTTAGGGTCAGGGTTAAGGTTCACGGATAGTGTTAGTGTTAAGGGTTACGGATAGATGTAGGGTTCAGGGTTAGAGTTAGCATTAGGGCTTAAGTTTAGGATTAGGCGGTAGGTTAGATTTAGGGTTAGATCTAGGCGTTAGGGTAAGGGCTAGCGTTAGGGTTAAGAGATAGGGTTAGGTTTAATACTTAGGATTAGGGTTAGGTTTTGGGGTTAAGGTAAGTGTTAGGGGTTAGGTTTAAGGATCCAAGGTTAGGGTTATTTTTAGCTGTAGTGTTAGGGTTAGGGATAAGGAATCCCATTAGCATTAAGGGTCTTCCTTACTGTAGGGTTAAGGGTTAGGCTTAGAGTTAAAGGTTAAGGTTAGGGTCAGTGTTAAGATTTAGGGTGAGGGTTAACGGTTAGGGGAAAGGTTAAGCGTTAGGGTTAGGGATTAGTGATTAGGGTTTTTGGTTAGTGTTAGGGTTAGCGGTTAGGAGTTAGTGTTTTATGACGGGGTATGGTTAGAATTAGGATTGGGGTTAGAGTTAGGGTGAGGTATAGGGGTTAGGTTTAGGGGTTAGTTTTAGGGTAAAAGGATAGGATTAGGGTTACGGTTTGGGCTTAGGTTAAGGGTTAAGGTTTACTGTTAGGGTTACGGATATGGTTGAGGGTTAGCTTTAGGGGTTCTGGTTACGGTTAGGTGTTAAGTTAGTGTCAGGGTTAGCAATAGTCGTGAGGGTAAGGTTTAGGGTTAGCTTTAAGAGCTAGGGTTAGGTTTAATGGTTAGGATTAGGATTAGGGTTATGGGTTAGGGTAAGGCTTAGGGGTTAGGGTGAAGGGTTAGGGTCAAGCGTTAGGGTCATTGTTAGGCATAGCGTTGGGGTTAGAAGTAAGGGTTACTGTCAGTGTTAGGGTTGTAGGTAGGGTTACGGTTAGGGTTAGCGATTTAGAATTAGGGTTAGGGATTAGGTGTCACAGTGATGACTAGGAGATAGGGTTAGAATTATGGGATAGGGGTTGTTCTCAGGAAATGGATTATGCATTAACGTTAGGATAAGAGGTTAAAGTTAGGCGCACGGTGAGGTTTACGTGTTAAGGGGAGAAATAGGAACAGGGTTGGGTGTTATGTTAAGGGTTAGGGTTATCTGTTAAAGGTATTGTTTATGCTTAGCGCACGGTCCCTGTCTGCATTAGGCGGGCGGGGGGAGTTTAGGGGGATGGGATTGTACCCGGGAACCCACTCTATCATACTCTGGGTATGGGCCCGTGGGTTTCATGCAGGACACAGTGATAGAGCCTCCTTTCACGCAAGGCATGGGAGGATTGCAGGCTTTCTAAACTCTAAGAAAGCAAGAAGTCTGAGAATTAGATTTAGGGTTAGGATTATGGTTAGGGTTAAGGATGAAGTTTAGTGTTAGGGTGAGGGCTTAGGGTTAGGGATTAGGGTTAGGGTTAAAGGTTACTCTTAGGTTTAACGGTTACACTTTGGTTTAGGGTTGAGGTTTACGGTTAGGGTTAAGATGAGGGGTTAGGGTTAGGTACAGGGTTAGGGTTAAGTGTTAGGTTTAGGGTTGAAGATTAGGATAAGGGTTAGGATTAAAGATTAGCGTGAGAGTTAACGCTTAGGGTTAAGGTTAAGAGTTAGGGTTTAGGGTTAGGGTTAGGGTTAGGGTTAGTTTTAGGGTTAGAGTTATGTGCTATGGTTTGTGTTAGAGGTTAGGGTTAGGTTTACTGGTGGTGGTTTGGGTTACGTTTAGGGTTTAGCATTAGGGTTAGGGTTAGGGTTAGGGTTAAGGGATAGGATTAGGGTTAAGTGTTGGGCTTAGGGTGCGGGTTTAGTGTTAGGGTTATCATTAAGGACTAGGGGTAGGTTCAGGGTTAAATGCTTGGGTGCAGGTAATGGTTAGGGTCAGGGTTAAGGTTCACGGATAGGGTGAGTGTTAAGGGTTATGGGTAGGTTTAGGGTTCAGGGTTAGAGTTAGCATTAGGGCTTAAGGTTAGGATTAGGCGGTAGGTTAGATTTAGGGTTAGATCTAGGCGTTAGGGTAAGGGCTAGCGTTAGGGTTAAGAGATAGGGTTAGGTTTAATGCTTAGGATTAGGGTTAGGGTTTGGGGTTAAAGTAAGTGTTAGGGGTTAGGTTTAAGGATCAAAGGTTAGGGTTATTTTTAGCTGTAGTGTTAGCGTTAGGGATAAGGGATCCCATTAGCATTAAGGGTCTTCCTTACTGTAGGGTTAAGGGTTAGGCTTAGAGTTAAAGGTTAAGGTTAGGGTCAGTGTTAAGATTTAGGGTGCGGGTTAACGGTTAGGGTAAAGGTTAAGCGTTAGGGTTAGGGATTAGTGATTCGGGTTTTTGGTTAGTGTTAGGGTTAGCGGTTAGGAGTTATTGTTTTATGAAGGGGTATGGTGAGAATTAAGATTGGGGTTAGAGTTGGGATGAGGTATAGGGGTTACGTTTAGGGGTTAGTTTTAGGGTAAAAGGATAGGATTAGGGTTACGGGTTGGGCTTAGGTTTAGGGTTAAAGTTTACTGCTAGGGTCAGGGATAGGGTTCAGGGTTAGCTTTAGGGGTTCTGGTTAGGGTTAGGTGTTAGGTTAGTGTCAGGGTTAGGTCCAGTCGTGAGGGTAAGGTTTAGGGTTATCTTTAAGAGCTAGGGTTAGGTTTAATGGTTAGGATTAGGATTAGGGTTAAGGGTTAGGGTAAAGCTTAGGGGTTAGGGTGAAGGGTTAGGGTCAAGGGTTAGGGTTTTTGTTAGGCATAGCGTTGGGGTTAGAAGTAAGGGTTACTGTCAGTGTTAGGGTTGTAGGTAGGGTTACGGTTAGGGTTAGCGGTTTAGAATTAGGGTTAGGGATTAGGTGTCACAGTGATGACTAGGAGATAGGGTTAGAATTATGGGATAGGGGTTGTTCTCAGGAAATGGGTTATGCATTAACGTTAGGATAAGAGGTTAAAGTTAGGCGCACGGTGAGGTTTACGTGTTAAGGGGAGAAAGAGGAACAGGGTTGGGTGTTATGTTCAGGGTTAGGGTTATCTGTTAAAGGTATTGTTTATGCTTAGCGCACGGGCCTTGTCTGCATTAGGCGGGCGGGGGGGAGTTTGGGGGCTGGCATTGTACTCGGGAACCCACTCTATCATACTCTGGGTATGGGCCCGTGGGTTTCATACAGGACACAGTGGTAGAGCCTCCTTTCACGCATGGCATGGGAGGATTGCAGGCTTTCTAAACTCTAAGAAAGCAAGAAGTCTGAGAATTAGATTTAGGGGTAGGATTATGGTTAGGGTTAAGGATGAAGTTTAGTGTTATGGTGAGGGCTTAGGGTTGGGGCTTAGGGTTAGGGTTAAAGGTTACTCTTAGGTTTAACGGTTACACTTTGGTTTAGGGTTGAGGTTTACGGTTAGGGTTAAGATGAGGGGTTAGGGTTAGGTACAGGGATAGGGTTAAGTGTTAGGTTTAGGGTTGAAGATTAGGATTAGGGTTAGGATTAAAGGATAGCGTGAGAGTTAACGCTTAGGGTTAAGGTTAAGAGTTAGGGTTTAGGGTTAGGGTTAGGGTTAGTTTTAGGGTTAGAGTTATGTGCTAGGGTTAGGGTTAGGGTTAGGGTTAGGGTTAGTTTTAGGATTAGAGTTATGTGCTATGGTTTGTGTTAGAGGTTAGGGTTAGGTTTAATGATGGCGGTTAGGGTTACGTTTAGGGGTTAGCATTAGGGTTAGGGTTAAGGGTTAGGATTAGGGTTAACTGTTGGGCTTAGGGTTAGGGTTTAGTGTTAGGGTTATCATTAAGGATTAGGGGTAGGGTCAGGGTTAAATGCTTGGGTGCGGGTAACGGTTTGGGTCAGGGTTAAGGTTCACGGATAGGGTTAGTGTTAAGGGTTACGGGTAGGTTTAGGGTTCAGGGTTAGAGTTAGCATTAGGGCTTAAGCTTAGGATTAGGCGGTAGGTTAGATTTAGAGTTAGATATAGGCGTTAGGGTAAGGGCTAGCGTTAGGGTTAAGAGATAGGGTTAGGTTTATTGCTTAGGAATAGGGTTAGGGTTTGGGGTTAAAGTAAGTGTTAGGGGTTAGGTTTAAGGATCCAAGGTTAGGGTTATTTTTAGCTGTAGTGTTAGGGTTAGGGATAAGGGGTCCCATTAGCATTAAGGGTCTTCCTTACTGTAGGGTTAAGGGTTAGGCTTAGAGTTAAAGGTGAAGGTTAGGGTCAGTGTTAAGATTTAGGGTGAGGGTTAACGGTTAGGGTAAAGGTTAAGCGTTAGGGTTAGGGATTAGTGATTAGGGTTTTTGCTTAGTGTTAGGGTTAGCGGTTAGGAGTTAGTGTTTTATGAAGGGGTATGGTTAGAATTAGGATTGGGGTTAGAGTTAGGGTGAGGTATAGGGGTTAGGTTTAGGGGTTAGTTTTAGGGTAAAAGGATAGGATTAGGGTTACGGGTTGGGCTTAGGTTTAGGGTTAAGGTTTACTGTTAGGGTTACGGATAGGGTTGAGGGTTAGCTTTAGGGGTTCTGGTTACGGTTAGGTGTTAAGTTAGTGTCAGGGTTAGCACTAGTCGTGAGGGTAAGGTTTAGGGTTAGCTTTAAGAGCTAGGGTTAGGTTTAATGGTTAGGATTAGGATTAGGGTTAAGGGTTAGGGTAAGGCTTAGGGGTTAGGGTGAAGGGTTAGGGTCAAGGGTTAGGGTTTTTGTTAGGCATAGCGTTGGGGTTAGAAGTAAGGGTTACTGTCAGTGTTAGGGTTGTAGGTACGGTTACGGTTAGGGTTAGTGATTTAGAATTAGGGTTAGGGATTAGGTGTCACAGTGATGCCTAGGAGATAGGGTTAGAATTATGGGATAGGGGTTGTTCTCAGGAAATGGATTATGCATTAACGTTAGGATAAGAGGTTAAAGTTAGGCGCACGGTGAGGTTTACGTGTTAAGGTGAGAAATAGGAACAGGGTTGGGTGTTATGTTAAGGGTTAGGGTTATCTGTTAAAGGTATTGTTTATGCTTAGCGCACGGGCCCTGTCTGCATTAGGCGGGCGGGGGGAGTTTAGGGGGCTGGGATTGTACCCGGGAACCCACTCTATCATACTCTGGGTATGGGCCCGTGGGTTTCATGCAGGACACAGTGGTAGAGCCTCCTTTCACGCAAGGCATGGGAGGATTGCAGGCTTTCTAAACTCTAAGAAAGCAAGAAGTCTGAGAATTAGATTTAGGGTTAGGATTATGGTTAGGTTTAAGGATGAAGTTTAGTGTTAGGGTGAGGGCTTAGGATTAGGGATTAGGGTTAGGGTTAAAGGTTACTCTTAGGTTTAACGGTTACACTTTGGTTTAGGGTTGAGGTTTACGGTTAGGGTTAAGATGAGGGGTTAGGGTTAGGTACAGGGTTAGGGTTAAGTGTTAGGTTTAGGGTTGAAGATTAGGATAAGGGTTAGGATTAAAGATTAGCATGAGAGTTAACGCTTAGCGTTAAGGTTAAGAGTTAGGGTTTAGGGTTAGTGTTAGGGTTAGGGTTAGTTTTAGGGTTAGAGTTATGTGCTATGGTTTGTGTTAGAGGTTAGGGATAGGTTTACTGGTGGCGGTTTGGGTTACATATAGGGTTTAGCATTAGGGTTAGGGTTAGGGTTAGGGTTAAGGGATAGGATTAGGGTTAAGGGTTGGGCTTAGGGTCAGGGTTTAGTGTTAGGGTTATCATTAAGGATTAGGGGTAGGGTCAGGGTTAAATGCTTGGGTGCGGGTAATGGTAAGGGTCAGGGTTAAGGTTCACGGATAGGGTGAGTGTTAAGGGATACGGGTAGGTTTAGGGTTCAGGGTTAGAGTTAGCATTAGGGCTTAAGTTTAGGATTAGTCGGTAGGTTAGATTTAGGGTTAGATCTAGGCGTTAGGGTAAGGGCTAGCGTTAGGGTTAAGAGATAGGGTTGGGTTTAATGCTTAGGATTAGGGTTAGGGTTTGGGGTTAAAGTAAGTGTTAGGGATTAGGTTTAAGGATCAAAGGTTAGGGTTATTTTTAGCTGTAGTGTTAGGGTTAGGGATAAGGGATCCCATTAGCATTAAGGGTCTTCCTTACTGTAGGGTTAAGGGTTAGGCTTAGAGTTAAAGGAGAAGGTTAGGGTCAGTGTTAAGATTTAGGGTGAGGGTTAACGGTTAGGGTAAAGGTTAAGCGTTAGGGTTAGGGATTAGTGTTTAGGGTTTTTGGTTAGTGTTAGGGTTAGGGGTTAGAAGTTAGTGTTTTATGAAGGGGTATGGTTAGAATTAGGATTGGGGTTAGAGTTAGGGTGAGGTATAGGGGTTAGGTTTAGGGGTTAGTTTTAGGGTAAAAGGATAGGATTAGGGTTACGGGTTGGGCTTAGGTTTAGGGTTAAAGTTTACTGCTAGGGTTAGGGATAGCGTTCATGGTTAACTTTAGGGGTTCTGGTTAGCGTTAGGTGTGAGGTTAGTGTCAGGGTTAGGTCTAGTCGTGAGGGTAAGGTTTAGGGTTAGCTTTAAGAGCTAGGGTTAGGTTTAATGGTTAGGATTAGGATTAGGGTTAAGGGTTAGGGTAAGGCTTAGGGGTTAGGGTGAAGGGTTAGGGTCAAAGGTTAGGGTTTTTGTTAGGCAAAGCGTTAGGGTTACAAGTAAGGGTTACTGTCAGTGTTAGGGTTGTAGGTAGGGTTACGGTTAGGGTTAGCGGTTTAGAATTAGGGTTAGGGATTAGGTGTCACAGTGATGACTAGGAGATAGGGTTAGAATTATGGGATAGGGGTTGTTCTCAGGAAATGGGTTATGCATTAACGTTAGGATAAGAGGTTAAAGTTAGGCGCACGGTGAGGTTTACGTGTTAAGGGGAGAAATAGGAACAGGGTTGGGTGTTATGTTCAGGGTTAGGGTTATCTGTTAAAGGTATTGTTTATGCTTAGCGCACGGGCCCTGTCTGCATTAGGCGGGCGGGGGGAGTTTAGGGGGCTGGTATTGTACCCGGGAACCCACTCTATCATACTCTGGGTATGGGCCCGTGGGTTTCATGCAGGACACAGTGGTAGAGCCTCCTTTCACGCATGGCATGAGAGGATTGCAGGCTTTCTAAACTCTAAGAAAGCAAGAAGTCTTAGAATTAGATTTAGGGTTAGGATTATGGTTAGGGTTAAGGATGAAGTTTAGTGTTAGGGTGAGGGCTTAGGGTTAGGGATTAGGGTTAGGGTTAAAGGTTACTCTTAGGTTTAACGGTTACACTTTGGTTTAGGGTTGAGGTTTACGGTTAGGGTTAAGATGAAGGGTTAGGGTTTGGTACAGGGTTAGGGTTAAGTGTTAGGTTTAGGGTTGAAGATTAGGTTTAGGGTTAGGATTAAAGGTTAGCGTGAGAGTTAACGCTTAGGATTAAGGTTAAGTGTTAGGGTTTAGGGTTAGGGTTAGGGTTAGGGTTAGTTTTAGGGTTAGAGTCATGTGCTATGGTTTGTCTTAGAGGTTAGGGTTAGGTTTACTGGTCACGGTGAGGGTTAGGTTTAGGGGTTAGCATTAGGGTTAGGGTTAAGGGATAGGACTAGGGTTAAGTGTTCGGCTTAGGGTTAGGGTTTAGTTTTAGGGTTATCATTAAGGATTAGGGTTCGGGTCAGGGTTAAATGCTTGGGTGCGGGTAATGGTTAGGGTCAGGGTTAAGGTTCATGAATAGGGTTATTATTAAGGGTTACGGGTAGGTTTAGGGTTCAGGGTGAGAGTTAGCATTAGGGCTTAAGGTTAGGATTAGGCGGTAGGTTAGATTTAGGGTTAGATCTAGGCATTAGGGTAAGGGCTAGCGTTAGGGTTAAGAGATAGGGTTAGGGGTAATGCTTAGGATTAGGGTTAGGGTTTGGGGTTAAAGTAAGTGTTAGGGGTTAGGTTTAAGGATCAAAGGTTAGGGTTATTTTTAGCTGGAGTGTTAGGGTTAGGGATAAGGGATCCCATTAGCATTAAGGGTCTTCCTTACTGTAGGGTTAAGGGTTAGGCTTAGAGTTAAAGGTGAAGGTTAGGGTCAGTGTTAAGATTTAGGGTGAGGGTTAACGGTTAGGGTAAAGGTTAAGCGTTAGGGTTAGGGATTAGTGATTAGGTTTTTTGGTTAGTGTTAGGGTTAGCGGTTAGGAGTTAGTGTTTTATGAAGGGGTATGGTTAGAATTAGGATTGGGGTTAGAGTTAGGGTGAGGTATAGGGGTTAGGTTTAGGGGTTAGTTTTAGGGTAAAAGGATAGGATTAGGGTTACGGGTTGGGCTTAGGTTTAGGGTTAAGGTTTACTGTTAGGGTTACGGATAGGGTTGAGGGTTAGCTTTAGGGGTTCTGGTTACGGTTAGGTGTTAAGTTAGTGTCAGGGTTAGCACTAGTCGTGAGGGTAAGGTTTAGGGTTAGCTTTAAGAGCTAGGGTTAGGTTTAATGGTTAGGATTAGGATTAGGGTTAAGGGTTAGGGTAAGGCTTAGGGGTTAGGGTGAAGGGTTAGGGTCAAGGGTTAGGGTTTTTGTTAGGCATAGCGTTGGGGTTAGAAGTAAGGGTTACTGTCAGTGTTAGGGTTGTAGGTAGGGTTACGGTTAGGGTTAGCGATTTAGAATTAGGGTTAGGGATTAGGTGTCACAGTGATGACTAGGAGATAGGGTTAGAATTATGGGATAGGGGTTGTTCTCAGGAAATGGATTATGCATTAACGTTAGGATAAGAGGTTAAAGTTAGGCGCACGGTGAGGTTTACGTGTTAAGGGGAGAAATAGGAAGAGGGTTGGGTGTTATGTTAAGGGTTAGGGTTATCTGTTAAAGGTATTGTTTATGCTTAGCGCACGGGCCCTGTCTGCATTAGGCGGGCGGGGGGAGTTTAGGGGGCTGGGATTGTATCCGGGAACCCACTCTATCATACTCTGGGTATGGGCCCGTGGGTTTCATGCAGGACACAGTGGTAGAGCCTCCTTTCACGCAAGGCATGGGAGGATTGCAGGCTTTCTAAACTCTAAGAAAGCAAGAAGTCTGAGAATTAGATTTAGGATTAGGATTATGGTTAGGGTTAAGGATGAAGTTTAGTGTTAGGGTGAGGGCTTAGGGTTAGGGCTTAGGGTTAGGGTTAAAGGTTACTCTTAGGTTTAACGGTTACACTTTGGTTTAGGGTTGAGGTTTACGGTTAGGGTTAAGATGAGGGGTTAGGGTTAGGTACAGGGTTAGGGTTAAGTGTTAGGTTTAGGGTTGAAGATTAGGATAAGGGTTAGGATTAAAGGATAGCGTGAGAGTTAACGCTTAGGGTTAAGGTTAAGAGTTAGGGTTTAGGGTTAGGGTTAGGGTTAGGGTTAGTTTTAGGGTTAGAGTTATGTGCTATGGTTTGTGTTAGAGGTTAGGGATAGGTTTACTGGTGGCGGTTTGGGTTACATATAGGGTTTAGCATTAGGGTTAGGGTTAGGGTTAGGGTTAAGGGGTAGGATTAGGGTTAAGTGTTGGGCTTAGGGTCAGGGTTTAGTGTTAGGGTTATCATTAAGGATTAGGGGTAGGGTCAGGGTTAAATGCTTGGGTGTGGGTAATGGTAAGGGTCAGGGTTAAGGTTCACGGATAGGGTTAGTGTTAAGGGATACGGGTAGGTTTAGGGTTCAGGGTTAGAGTTAGCATTAGGGCTTAAGGTTAGGATTAGGCGGTAGGTTAGATTTAGGGTTAGATCTAGGCGTTAGGGTAAGGGCTAGCGTTAGGGTTAAGAGATAGGTTTGGGTTTAATGCTTAGGATTAGGGTTAGGGTTTGGGGTTAAAGTAAGTGTTAGGGATTAGGTTTAAGGATCAAAGGTTAGGGTTATTTTTAGCTGTAGTGTTAGGGTTAGGGATAAGGGGTCCCATTAGCATTAAGGGTCTTCTTTACTATACGGTTAAGGGTTAGGCTTAGAGTTAAAGGTTAAGGTTAGGGTCAGTGTTAAGATTTAGGGTGAGGGTTAACGGTTAGGGTAAAGGTTAAGCGTTAGGGTTAGGGATTAGTGATTAGGGTTTTTGGTTAGTGTTAGGGTTAGCGGTTAGGAGTTAGTGTTTTATGAAGGGGTATGGTTAGAATTAGGATTGGGGTTAGAGTTAGGGTGAGGTATAGGGGTTAGGTTTAGGGGTTAGTTTTAGGGTAAAAGGATAGGATTAGGGTTACGGGTTGGGCTTAGTTTTAGGGTTAAAGTTGACTGCTAGGGTTAGGGATAGGGTTAGGGTTAGGTTTAGGGTTAGGTGTTAGGTTAGTGTCAGGGTTAGGTCCAGTCGTGAGGGTAAGTTTTAGGGTTAGCTTTAAGAGCTAGGGTTAGGTTTAATGGTTAGGATTAGGATTAGGGTTAAGGGTTAGGGTAAGGCTTAGGGGTAATTGTGAAGGGTTAGGGTCAAGGGTTAGGGTTTTTGTTAGGCATAGCTTTGGGGTTAGAAGTAAGGTTTACTGTCAGTGTTAATGTTGTAGGTTGGGTTACAGTTAGGGTTAGCGGTTTAGAATTAGGGTTAGGGATTAGGTGTCACAGTGATGACTAGGAGATAGGGTTAGAATTGTGGGATAGGGGTTGTTCTCAGGAAATGGGTTATGCATTTACGTTAGGATAAGAGGTTAAAGTTAGGCGCACGGTGAGGTTTACGTGTTAAGGGGAGAAATAGGAACACGGTTGGGTGTTATGTTAAGGGTTAGGGTTATCTGTTGAAGGTATTGTTTATGCTTAGCGCACGGGCCCTGTCTGCATTAGGCGGGCGGGGGGAGTTTAGGGGGCTGGGATTGTACCCGGGAACCCACTCTATCATACTCTGGGTATGGGCCCGTGGGTTTCATGCAGGACACAGTGGTAGAGCCTCCTTTCACGCATGGCATGGGAGGATTGCAGGCTTTCTAAACTCTAAGAAAGCAAGAAGTCTGAGAATTAGATTTAGGGGTAGGATTATGTTTAGGGTTAAGGATGAAGTTTAGTGTTATGGTGAGGGCTTAGGGTTAGGGATTAGGGTTAGGGTTAAAGGTTACTCTTAGGTTTAACGGTTACACTTTGGTTTCGGGTTGAGGTTTACGGTTAGGGTTAAGATGAAGGGTTAGGGTTTGGTACAGGTTTAGGGTTAAGTGTTAGGTTTAGGGTTGAAGATTAGGATTAGAGTTAGGATTAAAGGTTAGCGTGAGAGTTAACGCTTAGGATTAAGGTTAAGAGTTAGGGTTTAGGGTTAGGGCTACGGTTAGTTTTAGGGTTAGAGTTATGTGCTGTGGTTTGTGTTAGAGGTTAGGGTTAGGTTTACTGGTGACGGTTAGGGTTACGTTTAGGGTTTAGCATTAGGGTTAGGGTTAGGGTTAGGGTTAAGGGATAGGATTAGGGATAAGTGTTGGGCTTAGGGTTAGGGTTTAGTGTTAGGGTTATCATTAAGGATTAGGGGTAGGGTCAGGGTTAAATGCTTGGGTGCGGGTAATGGTTAGGGTCAGGGTTAAGGTTCACAGATAGGGTTAGTGTTAAGGGTTATGGGTTGGTTTAGGGTTCAGGGTTAGAGTTAGCATTAGGGCTTAAGGTTAGGATTAGGCGGTAGGTTAGATTTAGGGTTAGATCTAGGCGTTAGGGTAAGGGCTAGCGTTAGGGTTAAGAGATAGGGTTAGGTTTAATGCTTAGGATTAGGGTTAGGGTTTGGGGTTAAAGTAAGTGTTAGGGATTAGGTTTAAGGATCAAAGGTTAGGGTTATTTTTAGCTGTAGTGTTAGGGTTAGGGATAAGGGATCCCATTAGCATTAAGGGTCTTCCTTACTGTAGGGTTAAGGGTTAGGCTTAGAGTTAAAGGTGAAGGTTAGGGTTAGTGTTAAGATTTAGGGTGAGGGTTAACGGTTAGGGTAAAGGTTAAGCGTTAAGGTTAGGGACTAGTGATTCGGGTTTTTGGTTAGTGTTAGGGTTAGCGGTTAGGAGTTAGTGTTTTATGAAGGGGTATGGTTAGAATTAGGACTGGGGTTAGAGTTAGGGTGAGGTATAGGGGTTAGGTTTAGGGGTTAGTTTTAGGGTAAAAGGATAAGATTAGGGTTACGGGTTGGGCTTAGGTTTAGGGTTAAAATTGACTGCTAGGGTTAGGGATAGGGTTCAGGGTTAGCTTTAGGGGTTCTGGTTAGGGTTAGGTGTTAGGTTAGTGTCAGGGTTAGGTCTAGTCGTGAGGGTAAGGTTTAGGGTTAGCTTTAAGAGCTAGGGTTAGGTTTAATGGTTAGGATTAGGATTAGGGTTAAGGGTTAGCGTAAGGCTTAGGGGTTTGGGTGAAGGGTTAGGGTTTTCTTAGGCATAGCGTTGGGGTTAGAAGTAAGGGTTACTGTCAGTGTTAGGGTTGTAGGTAGGGTTCCGGTTAGGGTTAGCAGTTTAGAATTAGGGTTAGGGATTAGGTGTTCCAGTGATGACTAGGAGATAGGGTTAGAATTATGGGATAGGGGTTGTTCTCAGGGAATGGGTTATGCATTAACGTTAGGATAATAGGTTAAAGTTAGGATCATGGTGAGGTTTACGTGTTAAGGGGAGAAATAGGAACAGGGTTGGGTGTTATGTTCAGGGTTAGGGTTATCTGTTGAAGGTATTGTTTATGCTTAGCGCACGGGCCCTGTCTGCATTAGGCGGGCGGGGGGAGTTTAGGGGGCTGGGATTGTACCCGGGAACCCACTCTATCATACTCTGGGTATGGGCCCGTGGGTTTCATGCAGGACACAGTGGTAGAGCCTCCTTTCACGCATGGCATGGGAGGATTGCAGGCTTTCTAAACTCTAAGAAAGCAAGAAGTCTGAGAATTAGATTTAGGGGTAGGATTATGTTTAGGGTTAAGGATGAAGTTTAGTGTTAGGGTGAGGGCTTAGGGTTAGGGATTAGGGTTAGGGTTAAAGGTTACTCTTAGGTTTAACGGTTACAGTTCGGTTTAGGGTTGAGGTTTACGGTTAGGGTTAAGATGAGCGGTTAGGGTTTGGTAGACGTTTTGGGTTAAGTGTTAGGTTTAGGGTTGAAGATTAGGATTAGGGTTAGGATTAAAGGTTAGCGTGAGAGTTAACGCTTAGGGTTAAGGTTAAGAGTTAGGGTTTACGGTTAGGCTTAGGGTTAGATTTAGGGTTAGAGTTATGTGCTATGGTGTGTGTTAGGGGTTAGGGTTAGGTTTACTGTTCACGGTTAGGGTTGGGTTTAGGGGTTAGCATTAGGGTTAGGGATTATGTTTAGGGTAAGTGTCTAGAGTTAATGTTGGGCTTTAGGCTCGGGGCTTAGTTTCAGGGTCAGGGGTTAGCGTTGGTGGTAGGGCTTAGCTTTAGCGGTCAGTTTAAGGGCACAGGACCTGGTAATCTACGGTGAGAGGGGTGCGGTCTGAGTCACCACGAAAGCACAACATCATTCCCTGGGCCTTGGGACAGGACCTCCATGCAGGACTCAGGCGGACCCTCATCTCACACATGGCATGGCTGTATTGTAGGCTTGCTTCACTCTGGGAATGGAAGTAGTGTGAGAATTAGGGTTGGGGTTGGGGTTAGGGTTTTTCGTGTTAGGGGTTAGGTTTCGAGTCAGGGTTAGGTGCTAGGGATTAGTGGTTAGGGTTAGAGTTAGTGTTAGGGGTAAGGTGTTAATTCTGGGTTAGGGGGCCAGGGTAAGGTTTAGGGTTGGAGTTAGCGTTAGGTTTAGGGGTTAGGGTTAAGGGATAGGGTTAGGATTCAGGGTGAGGTTTAGAGGGTTAACAGTTGGGGTTAGGCTTAGGGGTTAGGGATAGTGTTAGGGTTAAGGGTTAGGAGCTTGGTTCAGGTTTAATGTTAGCATTAGGGGTTGGGGTTAGTGTTAACTGTAGGTCAGTGTTGGGGTTAGATCTCTAGGCATTAGGGTAAAGGTTAGGGTTAGGGTTAAGAGTTAGGGTTCTGTTTAATGGTTAGGATTGGGAATAGGTTAAGGGTTAGGGTTAAGTTTGGGGTTATGACTAAGGATCAACCGTTAGGGTTACTTTTAGGCGTAGGGTTAGGGTAAGGGGTTAGGGTTAGTGTTAGTGTTGTTGGTCGGGTTAAGGTTAGGGTTGGCGCGTCAGAATTAGGGATTAGGTGTTACGGTTATAGCTAGGAGGTAGGGTTATAATGACGGTATAGGGCTTGTTCTCAGGGTGTCATGCATTAACGTTAAGATATGTGGTTAAAGTTAGGGTTATTGTGAGGTTTACCTGTTAAGGTGAGCAGTAGGATCAGGGTTAGGTGTTATGTTGTGGGTTAGGCTTATGGGTGAGGGGTAGGGTTTATGCTTAGGGCACGGGCCCTGTATGCCCTAGGAGGCAAAGTTAGGTGTCTGTGATGGTCGCTGGGAACCCACTCCACCGCACGGAGTGTATGGGCCTCTGGGTTTCATGCAGGACACTGTGGCAGAGCCTCCTTTCACGCATGGCGTGGGAGGATTGCAGGCTTTCTAAACTCTAAGAAAGCAAGAAGTCTGAGAATTAGATTTAGGGTTAGGGTTATGGTTAGGGTTAAGGATGAAGTTTAGTGTTAGGGTGAGGGCTTAGGCTTAGGGATTACGGTTAGGGTTAAAGATTACTCTTAGATTTAACGGTTACACTTTGGTTTAGGGTTGAGGTTTAAGGTTAGGGTTAAGATGAGGGGTTAGGGTTTGGTACAGGGTTAGGGTTAAGTGTTAGGTTTAGGGTTGAAGATTAGGATTAGGGTTAGGATTAAAGGTTAGCGTGAGAGTTAACGCTTAGGGTTAAGGTTAAGAGTTAGGGTTTAGGGTTAGGGTTAGGGTTAGGGTTAGTTTTAGGGTTAGAGTTATGTGCTATGGTTTGTGTTAAAGGTTAGGGTTAGGTTTACTGGTGACGGTAAGGGTTACGTTTAGGGGTTAGCATTAGGGTTAGGGTTAGGGTTAAGGGATAGGATTGGGGTTAAGTGTTGGGCTTAGGGTTAGGGTTTAGTGTTAGGGTTATCATTAAGGATTAGGGGTAGGGTCAGGGTTAAATGCTTGGGTGCGGGTAATGGTTAGGGTCAGGGTTAAGGTTCACGGATAGGGTTAGTGTTAAGGGTTACGGGTAGGTTTAGGGTTCAGGGTTAGAGTTAGCATTAGGGCTTAAGGTTAGGATTAGGCGGTAGGTTAGATTTAGGGTTAGATCTAGGCGTTAGGGTAAGGGCTAGCATTAGGGTTAAGAGATAGGGTTAGGTTTAATGCTTAGGATTAGGGTTAGGGTTTGAAGTTAAAGTAAGTGTTAGGGGATAGGTTTAAGGATCAAAGGTTAGGGTTATTTTTAGCTGTAGTGTTAGGGTTAGGGATAAGAGATCCCATTAGCATTAAGGGTCTTCCTTACTGTAGGGTTAAGGGTTAGGCTTAGAGTTAAAGGTTATGGTTAGGGTCAGTGTTAAGATTTAGGGTGAGCGTTAACGGTTAGGGTAAAGGTTAAGCATTAGTGTTAGGGATTAGTGATTAGGGTTTTTGGTTAGTGTTAGGTTTAGCGGTTAGGAGTTAGTGTTTCATGAAGGGGTATGGTTAGAATTAGGATTGGGGTTAGAATTAGGGTGAGGTATAGGGGTTAGGTTTAGGGGTTAGTTTTAGGGTAAAAGGATAGGATTAGGGTTACAGGTTGGGCTTAGGTTTAGGGTTAAAGTTTACTGCTAGGGTTAGGGATAGGGTTCAGGGTTAGCTTTAGGGGTTCTGGTTAGGGTTAGGTGTTAGGTTAGTGTCAGGGTTAGGTCTAGTCGTGAGGGTAAGGTTTAGGGTTAGCTTTAAGAGCTAGGGTTAGGTTTAATGGTTAGGATTAGGATTAGGGTTAAGGGTTAGGGTAAGGCTTAGGGGTAATGGTGAAGGGTTAGGGTCAAGGGTTAGGGTTTTTGTTAGGCATAGCTTTGGGGTTAGAAGTAAGGTTTACTGTCAGTGTTAATGTTGTAGGTTGGGTTACAGTTAGATTTAGCGGTTTAGAATTAGGGTTAGGGATTAGGTGTCACAGTGATGACTAGGAGATAGGGTTAGAATTGTGGGATAGGGGTTGTTCTCAGGAAATGGGTTATGCATTTACGTTAGGATAAGAGGTTAAAGTTAGGCGCACGGTGAGGTTTACGTGTTAAGGGGAGAAATAGGAACAGGGTTGGGTGTTATGTTCAGGGTTAGGGTTATCTGTTGAAGGTATTGTTTATGCTTAGCGCACGGGCCCTGTCTGCATTAGGCGGGCGGGGGGAGTTTAGGGGGCTGGGATTGTACCCGGGAACCCACTCTATCATACTCTGGGTATGGGCCCGTGGGTTTCATGCAGGACACAGTGGTAGAGCCTCCTTTCACGCATGGCATGGGAGGATTGCAGGCTTTCTAAACTCTAAGAAAGCAAGAAGTCTGAGAATTAGATTTAGGGTTAGGATTATGGTTAGGGTTAAGGATGAAGTTTAGTGTTAGGGTGAGGGTTTAGGGTTAGGGATTAGGGTTAGGGTTAAAGGTTACTCTTAGGTTTAACGGTTACACTTTGGTTTCGGGTTGAGGTTTACGGTTAGGGTTAAGATGAAGGGTTAGGGTTTGGTACAGGTTTAGGGTTAAGTGTTAGGTTTAGGGTTGAAGATTAGGATTAGGGTTAGGATTAAAGGTTAGCGTGAGAGTTAACGCTTAGGGTTAAGGTTAAGAGTTAGGGTTTAGGGTTAGGGCTAGGGTTAGTTTTAGGGTTAGAGTTATGTGCTGTGGTTTGTGTTAGAGGTTAGGGTTAGGTTTACTGTTCACGGTTAGGGTTACGTTTAGAGGTTAGGGTTAGGGTTAGGGTTAAGGGATAGGATTAGGGTTAAGTGTTGGGCTTAGGGTTAGGGTTTAGTGTTAGGGTTATCATTAAGGATTAGGGGTAGGGTCAGGGTTAAATGCTTGGGTGCGGGTAATGGTTAGGGTCAGGGTTAAGGTTCACAGATAGGGTTAGTGTTAAGGGTTACGGATAGGTTTAGGGTTCAGGGTTAGAGTTAGCATTAGGGCTTAAGCTTAGGATTAGGCGGTAGGTTAGATTTAGGGTTAGATCTAGGCGTTAGGGTAAGGGCTAGCGTTAGGGTTAAGAGACAGGGTTAGGTTTAATGCTTAGGATTAGGGTTAGGGTTTGGGGTTAAAGTAAGTGTTATGGGTTAGGTTTAAGGATCAAAGGTTAGGGTTATTTTTAGCTGGAGTGTTAGGGTTAGGGATAAGGGATCCCATTAGCATTAAGGGTCTTCCTTACTGTAGGGATAAGGGTTAGGCTTAGAGTTAAAGGTGAAGGTTAGGGTTAGTTTTAAGATTTAGGGTGAGGGTTAACGGTTAGGGTAAAGGTTAAGCGTTAAGGTTAGGGATTAGTGATTAGGGTTGTTGGTTAGTGTTAGGTTTAGCGGTTAGGAGTTAGTGTTTTATGAAGGGGTATGGTTAGAATTAGGACTGGGGTTAGAGTTAGGGTGAGGTATAGGGTTTAGGTTTAGGGGTTAGTTTTAGGGTAAAAGGATAGGATTAGGGTTACGGGTTGGGCTTAGGTTTAGGGTTAAAGTTTACTGCTAGGGTTAGGGATAGGGTTAAGGGTTAGCTTTAGGGGTTCTGGTTAGGATTAGGTGTTAGGTTAGTGTCAGGGTTAGGTCTAGTCGTGAGGGTAAGGTTTAGGGTTAGCTTTAAGAGCTAGGGTTAGGTTTAATCGTTAGGATTAGGATTAGGGTTAAGGGTTAGGGTAAGGCTTAGGGGTTTGGGTGAAGGATTAGGGTTTTTGATAGGCATAGCGTTGGGGTTAGAAGTAAGGGTTACTGTCAGTGTTAGGGTTGTAGGTAGGGTTCCGGTTAGGGTTAGCGGTTTAGAATTAGGGTTAGGGATTAGGTGTTCCAGTGATGACTAGGAGATAGGGTTAGAATTATGGGAGAGGGGTTGTTCTCAGGGAATGGGTTATGCATTAACGTTAGGATAAGAGGTTAAAGTTAGGCGCACGGTGAGGTTTACGTGTTAAGGGGAGAAATAGGAACAGGGTTGGGTGTTATGTTCAGGGTTAGGGTTATCTGTTCAAGGTATTGCTTATGCTTAGCGCACGGGCCCTGTCTGCACTAGGAGGGCGGGGGGCGTTTAGGGGGCTGGGATTGTACCCGGGAACCCACTCTATCATACTCTGGGTATGGGCCCGTGGGTTTCATGCAGGACACAGTGGTAGAGCCTCCTTTCACGCATGGCATGGGAGGATTGCAGGCTTTCTAAACTCTAAGAAAGCAAGAAGTCTGAGAATTAGATTTAGGGTTAGGATTATGGTGAGGGTTAAGGATGAAGTTTAGTGTTAGGGTGAGGGCTTAAGGTTAGGGATTAGGGTTAGGGTTAAAGGTTACTCTTAGGTTTAACGGTTACAGTTCGGTTTAGGGTTGAGGTTTACGGTTAGGGTTAAGATGAGGGGTTAGGGTTTGGTAGACGTTTAGGTTTGAAGATTAGGATTAGGGTTAGGATTAAAGATTAGCGTGAGAGTTAACGCTTAGGTTTAAGGTTAAGTGTTAGTGTTTACGGTTAGGCTTAGGGTTAGATTTAGGGTTAGAGTTATGTGCTATGGATTGTGTTAGTGGTTAGGGTTAGGTTTACTGTTCACGGTTAGGGTTGGGTTTAGGGGTTAGCATTAGGGTTAGGGATTAGGTATAGGGTAAGGGTCTAGAGTTAATGTTGGGCTTTAGGCTCGGGGCTTAGGTTCAGGGTCAGGGGTTAGCTTTGGTGGTAAGGCTTAGCTTTAGCGGTCAGTTTAAGGGCACAGGACCTGGTTAATCTACGGTTAGAGGGGTGCGGTCTGAGTCACCACGAAAGCACAACATCATTCCCTGGGCCTAGGAACAGGACCTCCATGCAGGACTCAGGCGGACCCTCATCTCACACATGGCATGGCTGTATTGTAGGCTTGCTTCACTCTGGGAATGGAAGTAGTGTGAGAATTAGGGTTGGGGTTGGGGTTAGGGTTTTTCGTGTTAGGGGTTAGGTTTCGAGTCAGGGTTAGGTGCTAGGGATTAGTGGTTAGGGTTAGAGTTAGTGTTAGGGGTAAGGTGTTAAGTCTGGGTTAGGGGGCCAGGGTAAGGTTTAGGGTTGGAGTTAGCGTTAGGGTTAGGGGTAAGGGTTAAGGGATAGGGTTAGGATTCAGGGTGAGGGTTAGAGGTTAACAGTTGGGGTTAGGCTTAGGGGTTAGGGATAGTGTTAGGGTTAAGGGTTAGGAGCTTGGTTCATGTTTAAGGTTAGCATTAGGGGTTGGGGTTAGTGTTAACTGTAGGTCAGTGTTGGGGTTAGATCTCTAGGCATTAGGGTAAAGGTTAGGGTTAGGGTTAAGAGTTAGGGTTCTGTTTAATGGTTAGGATTGGGAATAGGGTTAAGGGTTAGGGTTAAGGTTAGGGGTTATGATGAAGGATCCACGGTTAGGGTTACTTTTAGGCGTAGGGTTAGGGTAAGGGGTTAGGGTTAGTGTTAGTGTTGTTGGTCGGGTTAAGGTTAGGGTTCGCGTTTCAGAATTAGGGATTAGGTGTGACGGTTATAGCTAGGAGTTAGGGTTATAATGACGGTATAGGGCTTGTTCTCAGGGTGTCATGCATTAACGTTAAGATATGGGGTTAAAGTGAGGGTTATGTTGAGGTTTACCTGTTAAGGTGAGCAGTAGGATCAGGGTTAGGTGTTATGTTGTGGGTTAGGCTTATGGGTGAGGGGTAAGTTTTATGCTTAGGGCACGGGCCCTGTATGCCCTAGGAGGCAAAGTTAGGTGTCTGGGATGGTCGCTGGGAAACCACTCTACCGCACGCAGTGTATGGGCCTCTGGGTTTCATGCAGGACACTGTGGCAGAGCCTCCTTTCACGCATGGCGTGGGAGGATTGCAGGCTTTCTAAACTCTAAGAAAGCAAGAAGTCTGAGAATTAAATTTAGGGTTAGGGTTATGGTTAGGGTTAAGGATGAAGTTTAGTGTTAGGGTGAGGGCTTAGGTTTAGGGATTCGGGTTAGGGTTAAAAGTTACTCTTAGATTTAACGGTTACACTTTGGTTTAGGGTTGAGGTTTAAGGTTAGGGTTAAGATGAGGGGTTAGGGTTTGGTACAGGGTTAGGGTTAAGTGTTAGGTTTAGGGTTGAAGATTAGGATTAGGGTTAGGATTAAAGGTTAGCGTGAGAGTTAACGCTTAGGGTTAAGGTTAAGAGTTAGGGTTTAGGGTTAGGGTTAGGGTTAGGGTTAGTTTTAGGGTTAGAGTTATGTGCTATGGTTTGTGTTAGAGGTTAGGGTTAGGTTTACTGTTCACGGTTAGGATTATGTTTAGGGGTTAGCATTAGGGTTAGGGTTAGGGTTAGGGTTAAGGAATAGGATTAGGGTTAAGTGTTGGGCTTAGGGTTAGGGTTTAGTGTTAGGGTTATCATAAGGGATTAGGGTTAGGGTCAGGGTTAAATGCTTGGGTGTGGGTAATGGTTAGGGTCAGGGTTAAGGTTTACGGATAGGGTTCGTGTTAAGGGTTACGGGTAGGTTTAGGGTTCAGGGTTAGCGTTGACATTAGGGCTTAAGGTTAGGATTAGGCGGGAGGTTAGATTTAGGGTTAGAACTAGGCGGTAGGGTAAGGGCTAGGGTTAGGTTTAAGAGATAGGGTTGGGTTTAATGCTTAGGATTAGGGTTAGGGTTTGGGGTTAAAGTAATTGTTAGGGGTTAGGTTTAAGGGTCAAAGGTTAGGGTTATTTTTAGCTGTAGTGTTAGGGTTAGGGATAAGGGATTCCATTAGCATTAAGGGTCTTCCTTACTGTAGGGTTAAGGGTTAGGCTTAGAGTTAAAGGTTAAGGTTAGAGTCAGTGTTAAGAATTAGGGTGAGGGTTAACGGTTAGGGTAAAGGTTAAGCGTTAGGGTTAGGGATTAGCGATTAGGGTTTTTGGTTAGTGTTAGGGTTAGAGGTTAGGAGTTCGTGTTTTATGAAGGGGTATGGTTAGAATTAGGATTGGGGTTAGAGTTAGGGTTAGGTATAGGGGTTAGGTTTAGGGGTTAGTTTTAGGGTAAAAGGATAGGGTTAGGGTTATGGGTTGGGCTTAGGTTTAGGGTTAAAGTTTACTGCTAGGGTTAGGGATAGGGTTCAGGGTTAGCTTTAGGGGTTCTCCTTAGGGTTAGGTGTTAGGTTAGTGTCAGGGTTAGGTCTAGTCGTGAGGGTAAGGTTTAGGGTTAGCTTTAAGAACTAGGGTTAGGTTTAATGGTTAGGATTAGGATTAGGGTTAAGGGTTAGCGTAAGTCTTAGGGGTTTGGGTGAAGGGTTAGGGTTTTTGTTAGGCATAGCGTTGGGGTTAGAAGTAAGGGTTACTGTCAGTGTTAGGGTTGTAGGTAGGGTTCCGGTTAGGGTTAGCGGTTTAGAATTAGGGTTAGGGATTAGCTGTTCCAGTGATGACTAGGAGATAGGGTTAGAATTATGGGATAGGGGTTGTTCTCAGGGAATGGGTTATGCATTAACGTTAGGATAAGAGGTTAAAGTTAGGCTCATGGTGAGGTTTACGTGTTAAGGGGAGAAATAGGAACAGGGTTGGGTGTTATGTTCAGGGTTAGGGTTATCTGTTAAAGGTATTGTTTATGCTTAGCGCACGGGCCCTGTCTGCATTCGGCGGGCGGGGCGAGTTTAGGGGCTGGGATTGTACCCGGGAACCCACTCTATCATACTCTGGGTATGGGCCTGTAGGTTTCATGCAGGACACAGTGGTAGAGCCTCCTTTCACGCATGGCATGGGAGGATTGCAGGCTTTCTAAACTCTAAGAAAGCAAGAAGTCTGAGAATTAGATTTAGGGTTAGGATTATGGTTAGGATTAAGGATGAAGTTTAGTGTTAGGGTGAGGGCTTAAGGTTAGGGATTAGGGTTAGGGTTAAAGGTTACTCTTAGGTTTAACGGTTACAGTTCGGTTTAGGGTTGAGGTTTACGGTTAGGGTTAAGATGAGGGGTTAGGGTTTGGTAGACGTTTAGGGTTAAGTGTTAGGTTTAGGGTTGAAGATTAGGATTAGGGTTAGGATTAAAGGTTAGCGTCAGAGTTAAGGCTCAGGGTTTACTGTTAGGGTTAGGGTTAGTTTTAGGGTTAGAGTTATGTGCTATGGTTTGTGTTAGAGGTTAGGGTTAGGTTTACCGTTCACGGTTAGGGTTACGTTTAGGGTTTAGCATTAGGGTTAAGGTTAGGGTTAAGGGATAGGATTAGGGTTAAGTGTTAGGTTTAGGGTTGAAGATTAGGATTAGGGTTAGGATTAAAGGTTAGCGTCAGAGTTAAGGCTCAGGGTTTACTGTTAGGGTTAGGGTTAGTTTTAGGGTTAGAGTTATGTGCTATGGTTTGTGTTAGAGGTTAGGGTTAGGTTTACCGTTCACGGTTAGGGTTACGTTTAGGGTTTAGCATTAGGGTTAAGGTTAGGGTTAAGGGATAGGATTAGGGTTAAGTGTTCGGTTTAGGGTTGAAGATTAGGATTAGGGTTAGGATTAAAGGTTAGCATGAGATTTAACGCTTAGGGATAAGATTTAGAGTTAGGGTTTACTGTTAGGGTTAGGGTTAGTTTTAGGGTTAGGGTTATGTGCTATGGTTTGTGTTAGAGGTTAGGGTTAGGTTTACTGTTCACGGTTAGGGTTACGTTTAGGGTTTAGCATTAGGGTTAGGGATTAGTTTTAGGGTAAGGGTTTAGAGTTAGTGTTGGGCTTTAGGCTCGGGGCTTCGGTTCAGGGTCAGGGGTTAGGGTCGGTGGTACGGCGTAGCTTTAGCGGTGAGTTAAAGCGCACAACACCTGGTTAATCTAAGGTGAGAGGGGTGCGGTCGGAGTCATCACGAAAGCACAACATCATTCCCTGGGCCTTGGGACAGGACCTACATGCAGGACTCAGTCGGAGCCTCATCTCACACATGGCATGGCTGTATTGTAGGCTTCCTTCACTCTGGGAATGGAAGTAGTGTGAGAATTAGGGTTGGGGTTGGGGTTAAGGATTTCGAGTTAGGGGTTAGGTTTCGAGTCAGGGTTAGGTGCTAGGGATTAGTGGTTAGGGTTAGAGTTAGTGTTAGGGGTTAGGTGTTAAGTCTGGGTTAGGGGGCCAGGGTAAGTTTTAGGGTTGGAGTTAGCGTTAGGGTTAGGGGTAAGGGTTAAGGGAGAGGGTTAGGTATCAGGGTGAGGGTTAGAGGGTTAACAGTTGGGGTTAAGCTTAGGGGTTAGGGATAGTGTTAGAGTTAAGGGTTAGAAGTATGGTTCAGGTTTATGTTTAGCATTAGGGGTTGGGGTTAGTGTTAACTGTAGGTCAGTGTTGGGGTTAGATCTCTAGGCATTAGGGTAAAGGTTAGGGTTAGGGTTAAGTGTTAGGGTTATGTTTAATGGTTAGGATTGGGAATAGGGTTAAGGGTTAGGGTTAAGGTTAGGGGTTATGACTAAGGATCAACCGTTAGGGTTACTTTTAGGCGTAGGTTTAGGGTAAGAGGTTGGGGTTAGTGTTAGTGTTGTTGGTCGGGTTAAGGTTAGGGTTGGCATTTCAGAATTAGGGATTAGGTGTTACGGTTATGGCTAGGAGTTAGGGTTATAATGACGGTATAGGGCTTGTTCTCAGGGTGTCATGCATTAACGTTAAGATATCGGGTTAAAGTTAGGGTTACGGTGAGGTTTACCTGTTAAGGTGAGCAGTAGGATCAGGGTTATGTGTTATGTTCTGGGTTAGGCTTATGGTTGAATGGAGGGTTTATGCTTAGGGCACGGGCCCTGTATGCCCTAGGAGGCAAAGTTAGGTGTCTGTGATGGTCGCTGGGAACCCACTCTATCGTACGCAGTGTATTGGCCTCTGGGTTTTAGGCAGGACACTGGCAGAGCGTCCTTTCACGCATGGCATGGGAGGATTGCAGGCTTTCTAAACTCTAAGAAAGCAAGAAGTCTGAGAATTAGATTTAGGGTTAGGATTATGGTTAGGGTTAAGGATGAAGTTTAGTGTTAGGGTGAGGGCTTAGGGTTAGGGATTAGGGTTAGGGTTAAAGGTTACTCTTAGATTTAACAGTTACACTTTGGTTTAGGGTTGAGGTTTACGGTTAGGGTAAAGATGAGGGGTTAGGGTTTGGTACAGGGTTAGGGTTAAGTGTTAGGTTTAGGGTTGAAGATTAGGATTAGGGTTAGGATTAAAGGTTAGCATGAGAGTTAACGCTTAGGGTTAAGGTTAAGAGTTAGCATTAGCGTTAGTGTTAGGGTTAGTTTTAGGGTTAGAGTTATGTGCCATGGTTTGTGTTAGAGGTTAGGATTAGGTTTACTGTTCATGGTTAGGGTTACGTTTAGGGGTAGCATTAGGGTTAGAGTTAGGGTTAGGGTTAAGGGATAGGATTAGGGTTAAGTGTTGAGCTTAGGGTTAGGGTTTAGTGTTAGGGTTATCCTTAAGGATTAGGGTTAGGATCAGGGTTAAATGTTTGGGTGCGTGTAATGGTTAGGGTCTGGGTTAAGGTTTATAGATAGGGTTAGTGTTAAGGGTTACGGGTAGCTTTAGGGTTCAGGGTTTAGAGTTAGCATTAGGGCTTAAGGTTAGGATTAGGTGGTAGGTTAGATTTAGGGTTAGATCTAGGCGTTAGAGTATGGGTTAAGAGATAGGGTTAGGTTTAATGCTTAGGATTAGGGTTAGGGTTTGGGGTTAAGTGTGAGGGGTTAGGTTTAAGGATCAAAGGTTAGGGTTATTTTTAGCTGTAGTGTTAGGTTTAGGGATAAGGGATAAGATTGGCGTAAGGGTTTTTCTTACTGTTAGGGTTAAGGGTCAGGCTTAGATTAAAGGTTAAGGTTAGGGTCAGTGTTAAGGGTTAGGGTGAGGGTTAACGGTTAGGGTAAAGGTTAAGCGTTAGGGTTAGGGATTAGCGATTAGGGATTTTGGTAAGTGTTAGGGTTAGGAGTTCGTGTTTTATGAAGGGGTATGGTTAGAATTAGGATTGGGGTTAGTGTTAAGGTTAGGTTTTGGGGTTAGGGTTAGGGTAAAAGGATAGGATTAGGGTTAAGGGTTGGGATCAGGTTTAGGGGTAAAGTTTAGTGTTCTGGTTAATGTTTAGTGTTATGGTCCAGTTTAAGTGTTAGGGTGAGGGTTAACGGTTAGGATTAGGCTTAGAGGTTGGGGATATAGTGAGGGTTCAGTGTTAGGGTTAGGTTTAGGGTTCAGGGTTAGGGTTAGCGTTAGGTGTTATGGTTAGGGTTAGGTGTTAGGTTAGTGTCAGGGTTCGGTCTAGTCGTGAGGGTAAGGTTTAGGGTTTGCTTTAAGCGCTAGGGTTAGGTTTAATGTTTAGGATTAGGATTAGGGTTAAGGGTTAGGGTAAGGCTTAGGGGTTAGGGTGAAGGGTTAGGGTTTTTGTTAGGCATAGCGTTGGGGTTAGAAGTAAGGGTTACAGTCAGTGTTAGGGTTGTAGGTAGGGTTACGGTTAGGGTTAGCAGTTTAGAATTAGGGTTAGGGATTAGGTGTTACAGTTATGACTAGGAGATAGGGTTAGAATTATGGGATAGGGGTTGTTCTCAGGGAATGGGTTACGCATTAACGTTAGGATAAGAGGTTAAAGTTAGGCGCACGGTGAGGTTTACGTGTTAAGGGGAGAAATAGGAACAGGGTTGGGTGTTATGTTCAGGGTTAGGGTTATCTGTTAAAGGTATTGTTTATGCTTAGCGCACGGGCCCTGTCTGCATTAGGTGGGCGGGGGGAGTTTAGGGGGCTGGGATTGTACCCGGGAACCCACTCTATCATACTCTGGGTATGGGCCCGTGGGTTTCATGCAGGACACAGTGGTAGAGCCTCCTTTCACGCATGGCATGGGAGGATTGCAGGCTTTCTAAACTCTAAGAAAGGAAGAAGTCTTATAATTTGATTTTAGGGTTAGGTTTATGGATAGGGTTAAGGATAAATTTTAGTGTTAGTGTGAGGGCTTAGGGTTAGAGATTAGGGTTAGGGTTAAAGGTTACTCTTAGATTTAACGGTTACACTTTGGTTTAGGGTTGAGGTTTACGGTTAGGGTTAAGATGAGGGGTTAGAGTGTGGTACAGGTTTAGGGTTAAGTGTTAGGTTTAGGGTTGAAGATTAGGATTAGGGTTAGGATTAAAGGTTAGCATGAGAGTGAACGCTTAGTGTTAAGGTTAAGAGTTAGGGTTTAGGGCCGGGCGCGGTGGCTCACGCCTGTAATCCTACCTCTCTGGGAGGCCGAGGTGGGTGGATCGTTTGAGCTCAGGAGTTCAAGACCAGCCTGAGCAAGAGCGAGACCCCATCTGTACTAAAAATAGAAAGAAATTATATGGACAGCTAAAAATATATATAGAAAAAAATTAGCCGGGCATGGTGGCGCATGCCTGTAGTCCCAGCTGCTCGGGAGGCTGAGACAGGAGGATTCCTTGAGCTCAGGAGTCTGAGGTTGCTGTGAGCTAGGCTGATGCCACGGCACTCACTCTATCTTGGGCAACACAGTGAGACTCTCTCAAAAAAAAAAAAAAAAAAAAAAGATTTAGGGTTTAGGGTTATGGTTAGGGTTAGGGTTAGTTTTAGGGTTAGAGTTATGTGCTATGGTTTATGTTAGAAGTTAGGGTTAGGTTTACTGTTCACGGTTAGGGTTGGGTTTAGGGGTTAGCATTAGGGTTAGGGATTAGGTTTAGGGTAAGGGTCTAGAGTTAATGTTGGGCTTTAGGCTCGGGGCTTAGGTTCAGGGTCAGGGGTTAGCGTTGGTGGTAGGGCTTAGCTTTAGCGGTCAGTTTAAGGGCACAGGACCTGGTTAATCTACGGTGAGAGGGGTGCAGTCGGAGTCACCACGAAAGCACAACATCATTCCCTGGGCCTTGGGAGAGGACCTCCATGCAGGACTCAGGCGGAGCCTCATCTGACACATGGCATGGCTGTATTGTAGGCTTGCTTCACTCTGGGAATGGAAGTAGTGTGAGAATTAGGGTTGAGGTTGGGGTTAGGGTTTTTCGTGTTAGGGGTTAGGTTTCGAGTCAGGGTTAGGTGCTAGGGATTAGTGGTTAGGGTTAGAGTTAGTGTTAGGGGTAAGGTGTTAAGTCTGGGTTAGGGGGCCAGGGTAAGGTTTAGGGTTGGAGTTAGCGTTAGGTTTAGGGGTTAGGGTTAAGGGATAGGGTTAGGATTCAGGGTGAGGGTTAGAGGGTTAACAGTTGGGGTTAGGCTTAGGGGTAAGGGATAGTGTTAGGGTTAAGGGTTAGGAGCTTGGTTCAGGTTTAAGGTTAGCATTAGGGGTTGGGGTTAGTGTTAACTGTAGGTCAGTGTTGGGGTTAGATCTCTAGGCATTAGGGTAAAGGTTAGGGTTAGGGTTAAGAGTTAGGGTTATGTTTAATGGTTAGGATTGGGAATAGGGTTAAGGGTTAGGGTTAAGGTTAGGGGTTATGACTAAGGATCAACGGTTAGGGTTACTTTTAGGCGTAGGATTAGGGTAAGGGGTTAGGGTTAGTGTTAGTGTTGTTGGTCGGGTTAAGGTTAGGGTTGGCGTTTCAGAATTAGGGATTAGGTGTTACGGTTATAGCTAGGAGGTAGGGTTATAATGACGGTATAGGGCTTGTTCTCAGGGTGTCATGCATTAACGTTAAGATATCGGGTTAAAGTTAGGGTTATGGTGAGGTTTACCTGTTAAGGTGAGCAGTAGGATCAGGGTTAGGTGTTATGTTGTGGGTTAGGCTTATGGGTGAGGGGTAGGGTTTATGCTTAGGGCACGGGCCCTGTATGCTCTAGGAGGCAAAGTTAGGTGTCTGTGATGGTCGCTGGGAACCCACTCTACCGCACCCAGTGTATGGGCCTCTGGGTTTCATGCAGGACACTGTGGCAGAGCCTCCTTTCACGCATGGCGTGGGAGGATTGCAGGCTTTCTAAATTCTAAGAAAGCAAGAAGTCTGAGAATTAGATTTAGGGTTAGGGTTATGGTTAGGGTTAAGGATGAAGTTTAGTGTTAGGGTGAGGGCTTAGGCTTAGGGATTACGGTAAGGGTTAAAGGTTACTCTTAGATTTAACGGTTACACTTTGGTTTAGGGTTGAGGTTTAAGGTTAGGGTTAAGATGAGGGGTTAGGGTTTGGTACAGGGTTAGGGTTAAGTGTTAGGTTTAGGGTTGAAGATTAGGATTAGGGTTAGGATTAAAGGTTAGCGTGAGAGTTAACGCTTAGGGTTAAGGTTAAGAGTTAGGGTTTAGGGTTAGGGTTAGGGTTAGGGTTAGTTTTAGGGTTAGAGTTATGTGCTATGGTTTGTGTTAGAGGTTAGGGTTAGGTTTACTGTTCACGGTTAGGGTTACGTTTAGCGGTTAGTATTAGGGTTAGGGTTAGGGTTAGGGTTAAGGGATAGGATTAGGGTTAAGTGTTGGGCTTAGGGTTAGGGTTTAGTGTTAGGGTTATCATTAAGGATTAGGGTTAGGGTCAGGGTTAAATGCTTGGGTGCGATTAATGGTTAGGGTCAGCGTTAAGGTTCACGGATAGGGTTACTGTTAAGGGTTACAGGTAGGTTTAGGCTTCAGGGTTAGCGTTAGCATTAAGGCTTAAGGTTAGGATTAGGCGGTAGATTAGATTTAGGGTTAGATCTAGGCGTTAGGGTAAGGGCTAGGGTTAGGGTTAAGAGATAGGGTTAGGTTTAATGCTTAGGATTAGGGTTAGGGTTTGGGGTTAAAGTAAGTGTTAGGGGTTAGGTTTAAGGTTCAAAGGTTAGGGTTATTTTTAGCTGTAGTGTTAGGGTTAGGGATAAGGGATCCCATTAGCATTAAGGGTCTTCCTTACTGTAGGGTTAAGGGTTAGGCTTAGAGTTAAAGGTTAAGGTTAGGGTCAGTGTTAAGAATTAGGGTGAGGGTTAACGGTTAGGGTAAAGGTTAAGCGTTAGGGTTAGGGATTAGTGATTAGGGTTTTTGGTTAGTGTTAGGGTTAGCGGTTAGGAGTTAGTGTTTTATGAAGGGGTATGGTTAGAATTAGGATTGGGATTAGAGTTAGGGTGAGGTATAGGGGTTAGGTTTAGGGGTTAGTTTTAGGGTAAAAGGATAGGATTAGGGTTATGGGTTGGGCTTAGTTTTAGGGTTAAAGTTTACTGCTAGGGTTAGGGATAGGGTTCAGGGTTAGCTTTAGGCGTTCTGGTTAGTGTTAGGTGTTAGGTTAGTGTCAGGGTTAGGTCTAGTCGTGAGGGTAAGGTTTAGGGTTAGCTTAAGAGCCAGGGTTAGGTTTAATGGTTATGATTAGCATTACGGTTAAGGGTTCGGGTAATGCGTAGTGGTTAGGGTGAAGGGTGAAGGGTTAGGGCTTTTGTTAGGCATAGCGTTGGGGTTAGAACTAAGGGTTCCTGTCAGTGTTAGGGTTGTAGGCAGTGTTACGGTTAGGCTTAGCGGTTGAGAATTAGGGTTAGGGATTAGGTGTTACATTTATGACTAGGAGATAGGGTTAGAATTATTGGATAGGGGATGTTGTCAGGGAATGGTTTATGTATTAACGTTACGATAAGAGGTTAAAATTAGACTCACGGTGAGGTTTACGTGTTAAGGGGAGAAATAGGAACAGGGTTAGGTGCTATGTTCAGGGTTAGGGTTATCTGTTAAAGGTATTGTTTATGCTTAGTGCACGGGCCCTGTCTGCATGAAGCTGGGGGGAGGTTAGGGGGCTGCCATTGTCACGGGGAACCCGCTGTATCGGACTCTGGGTATGGGCCCGTGGTTTTCATGCAGGACACAGTGGTAGAGTCTCCTTTCCCACATGGCATGGGAGGATTGCAGGCTTTCTAAACTCTAAGAAAGCAAGAAGTCTGAGAATTAGATTTAGGGTTAGGATTATGGTTAGGGTTCAGGATGAAGTGTAGTGTTATGGTGACGGGATAGGGTTACAGATTAGGGTTACGGTTTAAGGTTACTCTTAGGTTTAACAATTACAGTTTGTTTTAGTGTTGAGGTTTGCAGATAGGGTTAAGATGAGGGGTTAGGGTTTGGTACATGGTTAGGGTTGTGTTAGGTTTAGGGTTGAAGATTAGGATTAGGGTTGGGATTAAAGGTTAGCATGAGAGTTAACGGTTAAGGTTAAGGTTAAGGGTTAGAGTTAGGGTTTAGGTTCAGGGTTAAGCGTTAGGGTTAGTTTTAGGGTTAGAGTTATGTGTTAGGGTTTGTGTTAGAGGTAGGCTTAGGTTCACTGTTCACGGTTAGGGTTACCTCTAGGGGTTAGCATTAGGGTTAGGGATTAGGTTTAGGGTAAGTGTTTACAGTTAGTGTTGGGCTTTAGGCTCGGGGCTTAGGTTCAGGGTCAGGGGTTAGGGTTGGTGGTAGGGCTTAGCTTTAGTGGTCAGTTTAAGGGCACAGGACCTGGTTAATCTACGGTGAGAGGGGTGTGGTCGGAGTCACCACGAAAGCACAACATCATTCCCTGGGCCTTGGTAGAGGACCTACATGCAGGACTCAGGCGGAGCCTCATCTCACACATGGCATGGCTGTATTGTAGGCTTGCTTTACTCTGGAAATGGAATTAGTGTGAGAATTAGGGATAGGTTTGGGGTCAGGGGTTTCGAGTTAGGGATTAGGTTTCGAGTCAGGGTCAGGTGCTAGGGATTAGTGGTTAGGGTTAGAGTTAGTGTTAGGGGTTAGGTGTTAAGTCTGGGTTCGGGGGCCAGGATTAGGTTTAGGGTTGGGGTTAGCGTTAGGGTTAGGTGTTAGGGTTAAAGTTTAGGCTTAGAGTCAGGGTTAAGTGTTAGGGTGAGGCTTAACATTTAGGGTTAAGGTTAGGGGGTTATGGATAGGGTTAGGGTTAAGGGTTAGTTTTATAGTTCAGGTTTAAGGTTAGGATCAGGGGTTAGGGTTAGTGTTAACTGTAGGTCAGTGTTGGGGTTAGATCTCTAGGCATTAAGGTATAGGTTAGGGGTAGAGTTAAGTAGGGTTATGTTTAATGGTTAGGATTGGGATTAGCGTGAAGGGTTAGGGTTAAGGTTTAGGGGTTATGACTAAGTATCAATGGTTAGGGTTACTTTTAGGTGTAGGGTTAGGGTAAGTGTTTAGGGTTAGTGTTAGTGTTGTTGGTAGGATTAAGGTTAGGGTTGGCGTTTCAGAATTAGGGATTAGGTGTTACGGTTATGGCTAGGAGTTAGGGTTAGAATTACGCTATAGGGCTTGTTCTCAGGGTGTCATGCATTATCGTTAATATAAGGGGTTAAAGTTAGGGTTACGGTGAGGTTTACGTGTTAAGGTGGACAGTAGCATCAGGGTCAGGTGTTATGTTTCGGGTTAGGGTTATGGGTGAGGGGTAGGGTTTGTGCTTAGGGCACAGGCCCTGTATGCACTAGGAGGCGAAGTTAGGGGTCTGTGATGGTCGCTGGGAACGCACTCTATCGTACGCAGTGTATGGGCCTCTGGGTTTCATGCAGGACACTGTGGCAGAGCGGGCTTTCATGCATGGCTTAGTGGGATTGTAGGCTTTCAAAACTCTGAGAAAGCAAGAAGTCTGAGAGTTAGATTTAGAGTTAGTATTATGGTACGGTTTAGGGATGAGGATTAGTGATATGTGAGGGCTTAGGGTTAGGGATTAGGGTTAGGGTTAGGGTTGTTGGTAGGGTGAAGGTTAGGGTTGGCATTTTAGAATTAAGGATGAAGTGTTACGGTTATGGCTAGGGGTTAGGATTAGAATTATGGGATAGGGCTCCTTCTCAGTGTGTTATGCATTAACGTTAAGATAAGGGGATAAGTTAGGGTTACGGGGAGGTTTATGTTTTAAGGTGAGCAATAGGATCAGGGTCAGGTGCTATGTTCAGGGTGAGGGTTATCTGTTAGGGGTAGTGTTTATATTTAGCGTACAGGCTCTGTCTGCACTGGGCGGGGACTGGGGTTACGGGGATGGGATTTCCCCGGGAACCCACTCTATCATACGCTAGGTATGGGCTCCTGGTTTCATGCAAGAGAGAGCTGCAGAGCCCCCTTTTACTCATGGCATGGGAGGATTTTAGGCTTTCTAAACTCTAAGAAAGCAAGAAGTCCGAGAATTAGATTTAGGGGTAGGATTATGATAATGTTTAGGGTTAGGGTTAGTGTTAAGGTGGGGTCTTAGGGTTAAGGGTTAGCGTTAGAGGTTAGTGTTAGGTTTAACAGTTACAGTTAGGTTTATGGTTAAGTTTGAGGGTTAGGGTTAAGGTTTGGGTTTAGCGTTTGACACAGGGTTAGGCTTCAGTGTTAGCTTTATGGTTAAAGATTAGGATTAGGGTTAGTGTGAGGGTTAATGGTAACGGTCAAGATTAAGGGTTAGGGTTGGGGTTAGGGTTAGGTTTAGTGTTAGGGCTTAGGGTTAGGCTTAGGGTTAAGGGATAGGATTAGGGTTAAGTGTTGGGCTTATGGTTAGGGTTAAAGTTTAGTGTTAGGGTTAATGTTTAGTGTTATGGTCCAGTTTAAGTGTTAGGGTGAGGGTTAACAGTTAGGATTAGGCTTAGGGGTTAGGGATATAGTGAAGGATCAGTGTTAGGGTTAGGTTTAGGGTTCAGGGTTAGGGTTAGCTTTAGGGGTTATGGCTAGTGTTAGGTGTTAGGTTAGTGTCAGGGTTAGGTCTAGTCGGGAGGGTAAGGTTTAGGGTTAGCTTTAAGAGCTAGGGTTAGGTTTAATGGTTAGGATTAGGATTACGGTTAAGGGTTAGGGTAATGCGTAGGGATTAGGGTGACGGTGAAGGGTTAGGGCTTTTGTTAGGCATAGCGTTGGGGTTAGAAGTAAGGGTTCCTGTCAGTGTTAGGGTTGTAGGCAGCGTTACGGTTAGGCTTAGCGGTTGAGAATTAGGGTTAGGGATTAGGTGTTACAGTTATGACTAGGAGATAGGGTTAGAATTATTGGATAGGGGATGTTCTCAGGAAATGGGTTATGCATTAACGTTAGGATAAGAGGTTAAAGTTAGGCTCACGGTGAGGTTTACCTGTTAAGGGGAGAAATAGGAACAGGGTTAGGTGCTATGTTCAGGGTTAGGGTTATCTGTTAAAGGTATTGTTTATGCTTAGCGCACGGGCCCTGTCTACATTAAGCTGGGGCGAGGTTAGGGGGCTGGGATTGTCACCGGGAACCCACTGTATCAGACTCTGTGTATGGGCCCGTGGTTTTCATGCAGGACACAGTGGTAGAGCCTCCTTTCCCACATGGCATGGGAGGATTGCAGGCTTTCTAAACTCTAAGAAAGCAAGAAGTCTGAGAATTAGATTTAGGGTTAGGATTATGGTTAGGGTTCAGGAAGAAGTGTAGTGTTATGGTGAGGGGATAGGGTTACAGATTAGGGTTACGGTTTAAGGTTACTGTTAGGTTTAACGGTTACAGTTCGTTTTAGGGTTGACGTTTGTCGATAGGGTTAAGATGAGGGGTTAGGGTTTGGTACAGGGTTAGGGTTGTGTTAGGTTTAGGGTTGAAGATTAGGATTAGGGTTAGGATTAAAGGTTAGCATGAGAGTTAACGGTTAAGGTTAAGGTTAAGGGATAGGGTTAGGGTTTAGGTTCAGGGTTAAGGGTTAGGGTTAGTTTTAGGGTTAGAGCTATGTGTTAGGATTTGTGTTAGAGGTTAGGGTTAGGTTTACTGTTCACGGTTAGGGTTAGGTTTAGGGTTTAGCATTAGGGATAGGGATTAGGTTTAGGGTAAGTGTTTGGAGTTAGTGTTGGGCTTTAGGCTCGGGGCTTAGGTTCAGGGTCAGGGGTTAGGGTTGGTGGTAGGGCTTAGATTTAGCGGTCAGTTTAAGGGCACTGGACCTGGTTAATCTACGGTGACAGGGGTGTGGTCTGAGTCACCACGAAAGCACAACATCATTCCCTGGGCCTTGGGAGAGGACCTCCATGCAGGACTCAGGCGGAGCCTCATCTCACACATGGCATGGCTGTATTGTAGGCTTGCTTCACTCTGGGAATGGAAGTAGTGTGAGAATTAGGGTTAGGTTTGGGTTTAGGGGTTTCGAGTTAGGGGTTAGGTTTCGAGTCAGGGTCAGGTGCTAGGGATTAGTGGTTAGGGTTAGAGTTTGTGTTAGGGGTAAGGTGTTAAGTCTGGGTTAGGGGGCCAGGGTTAGGTTTAGGGTTGTGGTTAGCGTTAGGGTTAGGGGTTAGGGTTAAGGGATAGGGTTAGAGTCAGGGTTAATGTTAGGGTGAGGCTTAACAGTTAGGGTTAGGGTTAGGGGGTTAGGGATAGGGTTAGGGTTAAGGGTTAGGTTTATGGTTCAGCTTTAAGGTTAGGATTTGGGGTTAGGATTAGTGTTAAGTGTAGGTCAGTGTTGGGGTTAGATATCTAGGCATTAGGGTAGAGGTTAGCGGTAGGGTTAAGTAGGGTTATGTTTAATGGTTAGGATTGGGATTAGCATGAAGGGTTAGGGTTAAGGTTTAGGGGTTATGACTAAGGATCAATGGTTAGGGTTATTTTTAGGCGTAGGGTTAGGGTAAGGGTTTAGGGTTAGGGTTAGGGTTGTTGGTAGGGTGAAGGTAGGGTTGGCATTTTAGAATTAGGGATGAGGTGTTAGGGTTATGGCTGGGGATTAGATTTAGAATTATGGGATAGGGCTTCTTCTCAGGGTGTTATACATTAATGTTAAGATAAGGGGATAAGTTAGGGTTTCGGAGAGGTTTATGTTTTAAGGTGAGCAATAGGTTCAGGGTCAGGTTTTATATTGAGGGTGAGGGTTATCTGTTAGGGATAGTGTTTATACTTAGCGTACGGTCCCTGTCTGCACTGGGTGGGGGGCGGGGGTTAGAGGGATGGGATTGTCCCCGGGAACGCACTCTATCATACGCTGGGTATGGGCTCCTGGGTTTCATGCAGGACACAGTGGAAGAGCCCCCTTTTACTCATGGCATGGGAGGATTGTAGGTTTTCTTAACTCTGAGAAAGCAAGAAGTCTGAGAATTAGATTTAGGGGTAGGATTATGGTAATGTTTAGAGAGGAAGATTAGTGTTAGGGTGGCCTCTGAGGGTTAGGGGTTAGCGTTAAAGGTTAGTGTTATTTTTAATAGTTACAGTTACGTTTACGGTTAAGTTTCAGGGTTAGGGTTAAGGTTTGGTTTTAGCGTTTGGCACAGGGTTAGGCTTCAGTGTTAGGTTTATGGTTAAAGATTAGGATTAGGGTTAGGGTTAAGGGTTAGTGTGAGGGTTAATGGTAAGGGTCAAGATTAAGTGTTACGGTTGGGGTTAGGGTTAGGAATAAGGCTTCGTGTAACGTTTAGGGTTAGAGTTAAGTGTTATGGTTATGGCTAGAGGTTAGGGTTAGGTTTAGGGTTCATGGTTAGGGTTACATTTAGGGGTTCGGGTTACGGGTTAAGTTTAGGGTGAGTGTTTAGTGTTACTGTTGGGCGTTAGGATAAGGGCCGAGGTTTAGGGTTAGGATTTAGGTTTAGTGTTAGGGCTTAGATTTAGTGGTTAGTTTAAGGGCACATGCTCTGTTTAATCTATGGTGGGAAGGGTGCAGACTGGGTCGCCTCAACACCACACCATCGTACCTGGGCCTCGGGCCCAGACCTACATGCAGGACTCAGGCAGAGCCTCTTCTCATTTGTGGCATGGCTCTATTGTAGGCTTGGTCAACTCTGAGAACGGAGGAAGTGTGAGAATTAGGGTTATGGTTAGGGTTATGTGTTTAGGGTTAGAGGTTAGGGTTTGAGTGAAGTTTAGCTGTTAGGAATTAGAAGTTAGGATTAGTGTGTCAGGGGTTAGGTGTTAGGTTTTTGTAAGGGGCTAGCGTTAGATTTAGGGTTAGGGTTAATGTTCGGGCGGGTTAGGGGTCAGCCTTAGGGTTAGGCTTACGAGATAGGATTAAGGTAAAGGGTGAAGGCTTAAGATTAGCAGTAAGGGTTAAGGTTAGGGTTAAGGGTTAGGGTTTCGGTCCAAGTTAAGGGTGAGAGTGAGGGTTAACAGTTGCGATTAGGGTAATGGTTTAGGGATAGTAATAGGTTTAAGGGATAGGGTTAGGGTTAGGTTTAGGGTTCGGGGTTAGGGTTAGCATTAGCGGTTAGGGTTAGGGTTAGGGGTTAGGGTTACAGTTAGGGTTAGGTCTAGGCATTATGGTAATGGTTCGTGTTAGGGTTAAGAATTAGGGTTAGGTTTAATTGTTAGGATTATGATCAGTGTAATGGTTAGGGTTAGGGTTAGCGGTTAGAGTTAGGGTTAGTGTTAGGGTTGTTTGTAGGGTGAAGGTAAAGTTTAACAGTTGAGAATTAAGGTTAGGGATTAGGTGTTACGGTTATGCTAGGAGTTAGGCTTAGAATTAAGGGATAGGGTTTGTTCTTAGGGTAAGTGTTATTCAATAACATTAGGATAGGGGGTAAAAGTTAGGGTTACAGTGAGGTTTACGTGTTAAGGTGAACAATAACATCAGGGTTAGGTGTTATGTTCAGGGTTAGGGTTATGGGTGAGGTGCAGGGTTTTTGCTTAGGGCATAGGCCCTGTCAGCACTAGCAGGGGGAGTTAGGGGGCCGTGATTGTCCCCAGGAACCCACTCTATTGTACACAGAGTATGGGCTCCTGGGTTTCATGCAGGACACTGTGGTAGAGCCAGCTTTCACGCATGGCTTTGGAGAATTGTAGGCTTTTAAAACTCTGAGATAGCAAGAAGTCTGAGAATTAGATTTAGGGTTAGGATTATGGTTAGAGTTAGGAATGAAGATTAGTCAGGGAGAGGGCTTAGGGTTAGGGCTTAAGCTTCGAGTGAGGATTAGGGGTTAGGGAGTAGGTGTTGGGTTTAGTGATAGGGTTAGGGTTTAGGGGTTAGGGTTGGGTTAGGGGCTAGGGTTAGATTTATGGTGGGGTTATGGTTAGCATTAGGGGTTAGGGTTAGGGTTAAGGGATAGGATAAGGGTTAAGCGTTAAGGCTTAGGGTTAGCGTTAAGTGTTAGGTTTAGTTTTAAGGGTTAGGGTTACAGTTCGAGTTAAGGGTTAGTGTGGGGTTAACAGTTAGGGCTAGGCTTATGGCTTAAGGATAGAGTTAGGTTTAAGGCTTAGGATTAGGGTTCAGTGTTAGGGTTAGCATTAGGGATTAGGGTTAGGGTTAGGGGTTACGTTTACTCTTAGGGTTAGGTCTAGGCGTTAGGGTACGTGTTAGTGTTAGGCTTAAGAGTTAGGGTTAGGTTTAATTGTTAGGATTAGGATCAAGGTTAAGGGTTAGGGTTAAGGTTAGGGGTTAGGGTTAAGTGTCAAGTGTTACGGTTATTTTTAGGTGTACGGTTAGGGTTAGCGGTTAGGGTTAGGGTTAGTGTTAGGGTTGTTTGTAGGGGTAAGGTAATGTTTAGCAGTTTTGAATTAGCCTTAGGGATTAGGTGTTATAATTGTGGCTAGGAGTTAGGGTTAGAATTAAGGGATAGGGGTTGTTCTTAGGGTAAGTCTTATGCATTAACGTTAGGATAACGGGTTCAAGTTAGAGTTATGGTGAGGTTGATGTGTTAAGGTGAGCAATAGTATCAGGGTGAGCTGTGATGTTCAGGGTTAGGGTTATGGGTGAGGGGTAGTGTTTATGCTTATATCACGAGCCCTCCCTGCTCTAGGAGGGGGCTTAGGGGGCTGGGATAGATGCCAGAAGCCATTCTATCATATGCTGGGTATGGGCCCCCTGGTTTCATGCCGGACACAGTGGCCGAGCCTCCTTCTACACATGGCATGGGAGGATTGTAGGCTTTGTAAACTCTGAGAAAGCAAGAAGTCTGAGAATTAAATTTAGGGCTAGGATTAGGGTTAGGGTTAGCAATATAGGTTACTGTTATGGTGAGGGCTTAGGGTTAGGGGTTTTGGTTAGGGTCAGGGTTAAAGGTTAGTGTTAGGTTTAACAGTTACAGTTAGGTTTAGGGTTAAGCTTTAAGGTTTACGGTTAGGGTTAAGATTAGGGGTTAGGTTTTGGTACAGGGTAAGGGTTAAGTGCTAGGTTTAGGGTTAAAGATTAGGATTAGGGTTAGGGTTAAGGTTTAGTGTGAGGGTTAACGGTTAGGGTTAAGGTTAAGTGTTAGGGTTATGGGTTAGGGTTAGGGTTAAGTGTTCATGTTAGGTTTAGGGTTAGAGTTAAGTGTTATGGTTAGGGTTAGGGTTTTGGGTTAGGTTTAGGGTTCATGGTTAAGGTTATATTTAGGGGTTAGGTTTAGGGTAAGCGTTTAGTGTTAGTGTTGGGCATTAGGGTCAGGGCTTAGGTTTAGGGTTAGGGGTTAGGGTCAGTGTTTGGGCTTTGATTTAGCGGTTAGTTTAAGGGTACAGGACCTGTGTAATCTATGGTGAGAAGGGTGCAGAATGTTTCCATGCGACACCACACCATCGGATCCTGGGCCTTTGGCCCAGACCTACTTGCAGGACTCATGCAGAAACTCTACTCACGCATTGCATGGTTGTATTTTAAGCTTGGTTAACTCTGAGAATGGAAGTAGTGTGAGAAATAGGGTTATGGTTAGGGTTAAGGGTTTGGTGTTAGGGGTTAGGGTTCAAGTGAGGTTTAGTGGTTAGGGACTAGGATTTAGGGTTAGTGTTAGGGTTAGGGGTTAGGGGTTAGGGGTTAGTTTTGCGTTAGGGGCTAGGGTTAGATTTATGGTTGGGGTGAGTGTTAGGGTTAGGATTAGGCATCAGGGTTAGTGTTAGGGTTAAAGGATAGGATTGGGGTTAAGTGTTAAGGCTTAGGGTTTGTGTTAAGTGTTAGGGTTGGGGTTTAGGCTTAGGGTTACGGTTCGAGTTAAGCTCTAGGGTGAGGGTTAAAGATTAGGCTTAGGATTATTGGTTAGGGATAGAGTTATGTTTAAGGGTTAGGGATAGGGTTAGGTTTAGGGTTCAGTGTTAGGGTTAGCATTAGGGGTTAGGGTTAGGGGTTAGGCGTAGTGATGTATTAAGGGCTATGGTTAGAATTAGGATTGGGGTTAGTGTTAGGTTTAGGGTTAGGGGTTAGGTTTAGGGTTAAGGGATAGGATTATGGTTAAGGGTTGGGCGTAGGTTTAGGGTTAAAATTTAGTGTTAGGGTTAAGATTTAGTGTTAGGGTCCGGTTTAAGGGTTAGGGTGAGGGTTAACGGTTAGGGTTAGGGTTAGGGGTTAGGGATATAGTTAGTATTAAGTGTTAGGGTTAGGTTTAGGGTTCAGGGTTAGGATTAGCTTTAGGGGTTATGATTAGGGTTAGGTGTTAGTTTAGTGTTAGTGTTAGGTCTAGGCGTCAGGGTAAGGTTTAGGGTTAGGGTTAAGAGCTAAGTTTGGGTTTAGTGGTTAGGATTAGGATTAGGGTTAGGAGTTAGGGTAAAGGGTCAAGGGTTAGCATTATTTTTAGCCATAGCTTTGGCGTTAGGAGTAAGGGTTAGGTTCAGTGTTAGGGTAACAGTAGGTTACCGTAACAGTAACTACGTAGGGTAACAGTTAGTGTTAGTGGTTTAGAATTAGGGTTAGGGATGAGTTGTCACAGTTATGACTAGGAGATAGGGTTAGAATTATGGGATAGGGGTTATTCTCAGGGTAAGTGTTATGCATTAACGTTAGGATAAGAGGTTAAAGTTCAGGTTACAGTGAGGTTTACATTCTAAGGTGAGCAATAGAATCAGGGTTAAACGTTATTTTCAGGGTTAGAGTTTTGGGTGAGGTGTAGATTTTATGCTTAGGACACCGGCCTTGTCTGCATTAGGCGGGGGGCGGGAGTTAGGGGGCTGGGATTGTCACCAGGAACCCACTCTATCGTACTCTGGTTATGGGCCCCAGCGGTTCATTCAGGACACAGTGGAAGAGCCTCCTTTCACGCATGGAATGGGAGGATTGTAGGCTTTCTAAACTCTAAGAAAGCAAGAAGACTGAGAATTAGATTTAGGGTTAGGGTTAGGGTTCGGGTTAAGGATCAAGGTTAGTGTTAGGGTGAAGGCTTAGAGTTAGGGGTTACGGGTAGCGTTACAGGTTACCCTTAGTTTTAACCGTTACAGTTAGGTTCAGGGTTAAGGTTTACGGTTAGGTTTAAGGTTAGGGTTTAGGGTTTGGTACAGGATTAGGGTTAAATATTAGGTTTAGGGTTAAAGATTACGATTAAGGTTAGGTTTAAAGGTTAGTGTGAGGGTTAACAGTCAGGGTTAAAGTTAAGAGTTAGGGTTAGGGTTAGTGTTAGGATTAAGGGTTCATGTTAGGTTTAGGGTTAGAGTTAAGTGCTATGGTTAGCGCTCGAGGTTAGGGTTAGGTTTAGGGTTCACAGTTAGGGTTTTGTGTAGGGGTTAGCATTAGGGTTAGGGATTAGCTTTAGGGTAAGAGTTTAGAGTTAGTGTTGGGCTTTAGGCTCAGGGCTTAGGTTTAGGGTCAGAGGTTAGGGTTGATGTTAGGGCTTAGATTTAGCGGTTAGTTTAAGGGCACAGGACCTGTTTATTCTACAGTGAGAGGGGTTAGGGTTAGGGTTAGGGTTGGCATAAGGGTTACGGTTAGATTTAACCTTGGGGTTAGTGTTAGGGTTAGGGGTTAAAAACACCTACAGCCAGCCCTAACCCGATTTCTCACACTTCTTCCATTCTCAGAGTTAACCAAGCCTACAATACAGCCATGTCATGCGTGAGAAGAGGCTCCACCTGAGCCCTGTATGTAGGTCTTGGCCCAAGGCCCAGCGTATGGTGGTGTCGTGTCGCAGCGACCCTGTGCACCACTCTCACCATAGATTAAACAGGTTCTGTGCCCTTAAACTAACCGCTAAATCTCAGCCCGAACACTAATCCTAACCCCTAACCCGAAAAGTTATCCTTAACCCTAACTGTTAACACTCAAACTAACCCTTAACTCTAACCCTAGTCATGATCTTTAACCCTAACCCTAACACTTAACCCTAACCCTGTACCAAACCGTAACCCCTAAGCTTAACCCTAACCCTAAACCTAAACCCTAAGTCTAACTGTAACTGTTAAACCTAAGAGTAACTTTTAACCCTATAACTAACCCTATCCCCTTACCCGAAGCCCTCACCCTAAGATTAAACTTCATCCCTAACCATAACGATAATCCTAACCCTAAATCTAATTCTCAGACTTCTTACTTTCTTAGAGATTGGAAAGCTTACAATCCTCCTTTACCATGCGTGAAATCAGGCTCTGCCAGAGTGTCCTACAAGAAACCCATGGGCCCATACCCTGCATACGATAGAGTGGGTTTCTGGTGACAATCGCATCCCCCTCAATCCCACTCCTAGGGCAGACAGGGCCCATACCCTAAGCAAAACCCTACCCCTCACTCATAATTCTAACCCTGATCCTATTGCTCACCTTAACACATAAACCTCACCATAAACCTAACTATAACCACTTATTCTAACGTTAATGCATAACACTTATGCTAAGAACAACCCCTATCACTTAATACTAACCCAAACTCCTAGCCATAACAGTAACCCCTAATCCCTAACCCTAATTCTAACCACTAAACATTACCTTAACCCTACAAACAACCCTAATACTAACCCTAACCTTAAACGCTAACCCTAACCTTATCCCTAAACATAACCTTAAAAGTTTACCCTAAACCCTAACCCTATCCCCTAACCCTAAGCCTAACCCTTAATTCTGATCCTAATCCTAACAATTAAACCTAATCCTAACACTAACCCTTACCTTAATGCCTAGACCTAATCTTAGCAGTAAAACTACCTCTAACCCTAACCCTAGACCTTAATCCTAACACTATCCCTAACTTATAACCCTAACTGTTAACCCTCATCCTAACCCTTAACTCGGACCATAACCCTAACCCTTAACCCTAACACATCCCTTAATGCTAACCCTAAGCCTTAACCCTTAACCCTAATCCTATCCCTTAACCCTAACCCTAACCCCTAACCCTAACCCTACCCCAACCCTAAATCTAACCCTAGTCCCTAACCTAACCCTAACCGTTAACCCCTAATGCTAACATTAACCCTAACCCCTAATCCCTAACCCCTAACCCTCACTCGAACACTAACCCCTAACCCCAAACACCTAACCCTAATCATAACCATAATTCTCACACTTCCTCCATTCTCAGAGTTAGCCAAGCCTACAATAAAACCATGCCATGCGTGAGAAGAGGCTCTGCCTGAGACCTACATGTAGGTCTGGGCCCAAGGCCTAGGGTACGATGGTGTGGTGTGGCGATGACCCATTCCGCACACTTCTCACCATAGATTACACAGGTCCTGTGCCCTTAAAATAACCTCTAAATCTAAGCCCTAACACTAACTCTAACACTAACCCCTAACCCTAAACTTAAGCCCTGACCCTAACGCCCATCACTAACATTAAACACTTACCCTATTCCTAACCCATAACCCTACTGCCTAAACATAACCCTAACGATGAACCCTACCCCTAACCCTAACCCCAAACCCTAAGCACTCACCCTAACACTAATATTCATCCCTAAACCGTGCCGTAATCCTAACCCGAAATCTAATTCTCAGAGTTTTGAAAGCCTACAATCCTACTAAGCCATGCATGAAAGCCCGCTCTACCACAGTGTCCTGCATGAAACCCAGAGGCCCATACACTGCGTACTAAAGAATGGGTTCCCAGGGATCATCACAGATCCCTAACTTCGCCTCCTAGTGCATACAGGGCCCGTGCCCTAAGGATAAACCCTACCCTTCACCCTTAACCCTAACCCAGAACATAACACCTAACCCTGATCCTACTGCTCACCTTAACAGGTAAAGCTCACCGTAACCCTAACTTTAAGCCCTTATCATAACGTTAATGCATGACACCCTGAGAACAAGACCTATACCGTAATTCTAACCCTAACTCCTAGCCATAACCATAACACCTAATCCCTAATTGTGAAACGCCAACCCTAACCTTAACCCTCCGAACAACACTAACAATAACCCTAACCCCTTACGCTAACCCTACACATAAAAATAACCCTAACCGTTGATCCTTAGTCATAACCCCTAACCTTAACCCTAACTCTTCACGCTAATCCCAATCCTAACCATTAAACATAACCCTAACAATTAACCCTAACCCTAACCTTTACCCTAATGCCTAGAGATCTAAACCCAACACTGACCTACAGTTAACACTAACGCTAACCCCCTAATGCTAACCTTAAACCTGAACCATAGCCTTGACCCTTAACCCTAAACCTATCCCTAACCCCCTAACCCTAACTGTTAACCCTGACCCTAACCCTTAACCCTGACCCTAACCCTAAACCTGAACCCTAACCCTAAGCCTAACCCTTAACCCTAACCCTATCCCTTAACCCTAACGCCTAACCCTAACGCTAACTCCAAACCTAAACCTTACCCTGGCCCCCTAACGAGACTTAACACATAACTCGTAACACTAACTCTAACCCTAATCACTAATCCCTACCACTTAACCCTGACTCGAAACCGAACCCCTAACTCGAAACCCCTAACCCCAACCCTAACCCTAATTCTCACACTACTTCCATTCCCAGAGTGAAGCAAGCCTACAATACAGCCATGCCATGTGTGAGATGAGGCTCCGCCTGAGTCCTGCATGTAGGTCTTGTCCCAGGGCCCAGGGAATGATGTTGTGCTTTCGTGGTGACTCCGACCGCACCCCTCTCACCGTAGATTAACCAGGTCCTGTGCCCTTAAACTGACCGCTAAATCTAAGCCCTACCACCAACCCTAACCCCTGACCCTGAACCTAAGCTGCGAGCCTAAAGCCCAACACTAACTCTAAACCCTTACCCTAAACCTAATCCCTAACCCTAATGCTAACCCCTAAACGTAACCCTAAGCGTGAACAGTAAACCTAACCCTAACCTCTAACACAAACCATAACATATAACTCTAACCCTAAAACTAAACCTAACCCTTAACCCTAAACCTAAACCCTAACCCTAACTCTTAACCTTAACCCTAACCGTTAACTCTCACACTAACCTTTAATCCTAACCCTAATCCTAATCTTCAACCCTAAACCTAACATTTAACCCTAACCCTGTACCTAACCCTAACCCTATACCAAACACTAACCCCTCATATTAACCCTAACTGTAAACCTCAACCCTAAACTGAACTGTAACCATTAAACCTAAGAGTAACCTTTAACCCTAACCCTAATCCCTAATCCTAAGCCCTCACCCTAGCACTAAACTTCATCCTTAACCCTAACCATAATCCTAACCCTAAATCTAATTCTCAGACTTCTTGCTTTCTTAGAGTTTAGGAAGCCTGCAATCCTCCCATGCCATGCGTGAAAGGAGGCTCTACCACGGTGTCCTGCATGAAACCCACGGGCCCATAACCAGAGTACGATACAGTGGGATCCTGGTGACAATCCCAGCCCCCTAACCTCCCCCCGCCCTTTCCTAAGGCAGACATAGCCCGTGCGCTAAGCATAAACAATACATGTAACAGATATCCCTCACCCTGAACATAACACCTAACCCTGTTCCTATTTCTCCCCTTAACACGTAAAACTGACCGTGAGCCTAACTTTAACCTCTTATCCTAACGTTAATGCATAACCCATTCCCTGAGAACAACCCCTATCCCATAATTCTAACCCTATCTCCTAGTCAAAACTGTGACACCTAATCCCTAACCCTAATTCTAAACCGCTAACTCTAACCGTAACCCTGCCTACAACGCTAACACTGACAGTAACCGTTACTTCTAACCCCAACGCTATGCCTAACAAAAACCCTTAACCCTTCACCCTAACTCCTAAGCCTTACCCTAACCCTTAACCCTAATCCTAATCCTAACCATTAAACCTAACCCTAGCTCTTAAAGCTAACCCTAAACCTTACCCTCACGACTAGACCTAACCCTGACACTAACCTAACACCTAACCCTAACCAGAACCCCTAAAGCTAACCCTGAACGCTATCCCTAACCCTAGCAGTAAACTTTAACCCTAAACCTAAGCCCAATCCGTAACCCTAATCCTATCCTTTTACCCTAAAACTAACCCCTAAACCTAACCCCTATACCTCACCCTAACTCTAACCCCAATCCTAATTCTAACCATACCCCTTCATAAAACACTAACTCCTAACCGCTAACCCTAACACTAACCAAAAACCCTAATCACTAATCCCTAACCCTAACGCTTAACCTTTACGCTAACCGTTAACCCTCACCCTAAATCTTAACACTGACCCTAACCTTCACATTTAACTCTAAGCCTAACCCTTAACCCTACAGTAAGGAAGAACCTTAATGCTAATGGGATCCCTTATCCCTAACCCTAACACTACAGCTAAAAATAACCCTAACCTTTGATCCTTAAACCTAACCCCTAACACTTACTTTTACCCCAAACCCTAACCCTAATCCTAAGCATTAAACCTAACCCTATCTCTTAATCCTTACTCTAACGCCTAGATCTAACCCTAAATGTAACCTACCACCTAATCCTAACCTTAAGCCCTAACGCTAATTCTAACCCTGAACCCTAAACCTACCCGTAACCCTTAACACTAACCCTATCCGTAAACCTTAACCCTGACCCTAACCATTACCCGCACCCAAACATTTAACCCTGACCCTAACCCTAATCCTTAATGATAACCCTAACACTAAACACTAACCCTAAGCCCAACACTTAACCCTAATCCTATCCCTTAACCCTAAGCCTAACCCTAACACCTAACCCTAAACCTAAGCCTAACCCCAACCTGAACCATTAATCTTGACCCTTACCATTAATCCTCACACTAACACTAATCCTAATCTTTAACCATAAAGCTAACACTGAAGCCTACCCCTGTGCCAAACGCTAAACCCAAACCTTAACCCTAACCCTGAAACTTAACCGTAAACCTAACTGTAACTGTTAAACCTAACACTAACTTTTAACCCCAACCCCTAACCTAAGACCCCACCCTGACACTAATCTTCATCCCTAAACATTACCATAATCCTACCCCTAAATCTAATTCTCAGACTTCTTGCTTTCTCAGAGTTTAGAAAGCCTACAATCCTCCCATGCCATGAGTAAAAGGGGGCTCTGCCACTGTGTCCTGCATGAAACCCAGGAGCCCATAACCAGCGTACGGTAGAGTGGGTTCTCGGCGACAATCCCATCCCCCTAACCCCCGCCCCCCGCCCAGTGCAGACAGAGCCCGTACGCTAAGTATAAACACTACCCCTAACAGATAACCCTCACCCTGAACATAATACCTAGCCCTGATCCTATTGCTCAGCTTAAAACATAAACCTCTCCGTAACCCTAACTTAGCCCCTTAACTTAACGTGAATGCATAACACCTTGAGAAGAAGCCCTATCCTATAATTCTAATCCTAAACCATAGTCATAACCGTAATACCTCATCCCTAATTCTAAAACGTCAACCCTAACCTTCACCCTACCAACAACCCTAAACCTAACCCTAAACCCTAACCCTAAGCCCTCTCCCTAACACTAATCTTCATCCCTAAACCGTGCCGTAATCCTAACCCAAAATCTAATTCTCAGACTCCTTGCTTTCTCAGAGTTTTGAAAGCCTACAATCCTACTAAGCCATGCATGAAAGCCGGCTCTGCCACAGTGTCCTGCATGAAACCCAGAGGCCCATACACTGCGTACGATAGAGTGGGTTCCCAGCGACCATCACAGATCCCTAACTTCGCCTCCTAGTGCATACAGGGCCCGTGCCCTAAGGATAAACCCTACCCCTCACCCATAACCCTAACCCAGAACATAACACCTAACCCTGATCCTACTGCTCACCTTAACAGGTAAAGCTCACCGTAACCCTAACTTTAACCCCTTATCTTAAGGTAAATGCATGACACCCTAGAACAAGCCCTATACCGTAATTCTAACCCTAACTCCTAGCCATAACCATAACACCTAATCCCTAATTGTGAAACGCCAACCTTAACCTTAACGCTATGAACAACACTAACGCTAACCCTAACCGCTTATGCTAAACCTATGCCCAAAAATAACACTAAGCGTTGATCCTTAGTCATAACCCCTAACCTTAACCCTAACCCTTAACCCTAATCCCAATCCTAACCATTCAACATAACCCTAACAATTAACCCTAACCCTAACCTTTACCCTAATGCCTAGAGATCTAACCCCAACACTGACCTACAGGTAACACTAACGCTAACCCCCTAATGCTAACCTTAAACCTGAACCATACACCTGACCCTTAACCCTAAACCTATCCCTAATCCCGTAACCCTAACCCTAACTCTTCACCCTCACCCTAAACCTTAACCCTGACCCTAACCCTAAACCTGAACCCGAAACCTAAGCCTAACCCTTAACCCTAACCCTATCCCTTAACCCTAAACCCTAACCCTAACGCTAACTCCAAACCTAAAACTTACCATGGCCCCCTAAAGCAGACTTAACACTTAACCCGTAACACTAACTCTAACCCTAACCACTAATCCCTACCACCTAACCCTGAGTCAAAACCTAACCCCTAACTTGCAACCCCTAACCCCAACCCTAACCCTAATTCTCACACTACTTCCATTCCCAGAGTGAAGCAAGCCTACAATACAGCCATGCCATGTGTGAGATGAGGCTCCGCCTGAGTCTTGCATGTAGGTCTTGTCCCAGGGCCCAGGGAATGATGTTGTGCTTTGTGGTGACTCCGAACAGACCCCTCTCACCATAGATTAAACAGCTCCTGTGCCCTTAAACTGACCGCTAAATCTAAGCCCTACCACCAACTCTAACCCCTGACCCTGAACCTAAGCCCCGAGCCTAAAGACGAACACTAACTCTAAACCCTTACCCTAAACCTAATCCTTAACCCTAATGCTAACCCCTAAACGTAACCCTAACCCTGAACAGTAAACCAAACCCTAACCTCTAACACAAACCCTAACACATAACTCGAACCCTAAAACTAACCCTAACCCTTAACCCTAAACCTAAACCCTAACACTAACTCTTAACCTTAACCCTAACCGTTAACTCTCACGCTAACCTTTAATCCTAACCCTAATCCTAATCTTCAACCCTAATTCTAACACTTAACCCTAACCCTGTACCTAACCCTAACCCTATACCAAACCCTAACCCCTCATCTTAACCCTAACCGTAAACCTCAACCCTAAACCGAACTGTAACTGTTAAACCTAAGAGTAACCTTTAACCCTAACCCTAATCCCTAACCCTAAGCCCTCACCCTAACACTAAACTTCATCCTTAACCCTAACCATAATCCTAACCCTAAATCTAATTCTCAGACTTCTTGCTTTCTTAGAGTTTAGAAAGCCTGCAATCCTCCCATGCCATGCGTGAAAGGAGGCTCTACCACGGTGTCCTGCATGAAACCCACGGGCCCATACCCAGAGGACGATACAGTGGGATCCTGGTGACAATCCCAGCCCCCGAGCCTCCTCCCCCGCCTAATGCAGACAGGGCCCGTGCGCTAAGCATAAACAATACCTGTAACAGATATCCCTCACCCTGAACATAACACCCAACCCTGTTCCTATTTCTCCCCTTAACACGTAAAACTGACCGTGAGCCTAACTTTAACCTCTTATCCTAACGTTAGTGCATAACCCATTCCCTGAGAACAACCCCTATCCACTAATTCTCACCCTATCTCCTATTCATCACTGGAACACCTAATCCCTAACCCTAATTCTAAACCGCTAACCCTAACCGTAACCCTGCCTACAACCCTAACACTGACAGTAACCCTTACTTCTAACCCCAACGCTATGCCTAACAAAAACCCTTAACCCTTCACCCTAACCCCTAAGCCTTACCCTAACCTTTAACCTTAATCCTAATCCTAACCATTAAACCTAACCCTAGCTCTTAAAGCTAACCCTAAACCTTACCCTCACGACTAGACCCAACCCTGACAGTAACCTAACACCTAACCGTAACCCCTAAAGCTAACCCTAACCCTGAACCCTAAACCTAACCCTAACACTGAACCCTCACTATATCCCCAACCTCTAAGCCTAATCCTAACCGTTAACCCTCACCCTAACACTTAAACTGGACCATAACACTAAACATTAACCCTAATACTAAAATTTAACCCTAACCCTGAGCCCAACCCTTAACCCTAATCCTATCCTTTTACCCTAACCCTAACCCTAACACTAACCCCAATCCTAATTCTAACCATAACCTTTCATAAAACACTAACTCCTAACCCTAACACTTACCAAATACCCTAATCGCTAATCCCTAACACTAACGCTTAACCTTTACCGTAACCGTTAACACTCACCCTAACCCTTAACACTGACCCTAACCTTAACCTTTAATCTAAGCGTAACCCTTAACCCTAACAGTAAGGAAAACCCTTATGCCAATCTTATCCCTTATCCCTAACCTTAACACTACAGCTAAACATAACCCTAACCTTTGATACTTAAACCTTTTCCCTAACACTTACTTTTACCCCAAACCCTAACCCTAATCCTAAGCATTAAACCTAACCCTATCTCTTAATCCTTACTCTAACGCCTAGATCTAACCCTAAATGTAACCTACCACCTAATCCTAACCTTAAGCCCTAACGCTAATTCTAACCCTGAACCCTAAACCTACCCATAACCCTTAACACTAACCCTATCCGTAAACCTTAACCCTGACCCTAACCATTACCCGCACCCAAACATTTAACCCTGACCCTAACCCTAATCCTTAATGATAACCCTAACACTAAACACTAACCCTAAGCCCAACACTTAACCCTAATCCTATCCCTTAACCCTAAGCCTAACCCTAACACCTAACCCTAAACCTAAGCCTAACCCCAACCTGAACCATTAATCTTGACCCTTACCATTAATCCTCACACTAACACTAATCCTAATCTTTAACCATAAAGCTAACACTGAAGCCTACCCCTGTGCCAAACGCTAAACCCAAACCTTAACCCTAACCCTGAAACTTAACCGTAAACCTAACTGTAACTGTTAAACCTAACACTAACTTTTAACCCCAACCCCTAACCTAAGACCCCACCCTGACACTAATCTTCATCCCTAAACATTACCATAATCCTACCCCTAAATCTAATTCTCAGACTTCTTGCTTTCTCAGAGTTTAGAAAGCCTACAATCCTCCCATGCCATGAGTAAAAGGGGGCTCTGCCACTGTGTCCTGCATGAAACCCAGGAGCCCATAACCAGCGTACGGTAGAGTGGGTTCTCGGCGACAATCCCATCCCCCTAACCCCCGCCCCCCGCCCAGTGCAGACAGAGCCCGTACGCTAAGTATAAACACTACCCCTAACAGATAACCCTCACCCTGAACATAATACCTAGCCCTGATCCTATTGCTCAGCTTAAAACATAAACCTCTCCGTAACCCTAACTTAGCCCCTTAACTTAACGTGAATGCATAACACCTTGAGAAGAAGCCCTATCCTATAATTCTTTTTTTTTTTTTTTTTTTTTTTGAATCATTAAACTTTTCTTTATTTTTTATGCCTATGAGGGGACAGGTATTTTTTGAAACTCCAGCTGTACTTTTTATATAAATATGTGTTCATACATAAACCATTACTTATAAAAATGTTAAAGTAATGAGAAATATCAACATATGAAATACATATCAGTATATTTAACTGATACAAACTTTGTACATGCTCTTCTAAAAAGAAATGTACCAGTGAGTGTAATTAGGATGGTGAGAACAAATCAGAATGGTGAGAGGGTTTCTGGTCACCTTGGGCAGGTGGGGGAAGGAAGATGAAGAAACGAGGCAAAGACGGTCAGAAATTTAACCATAGAAGATTGTAAAGGAAGCTATGGTCACGTGTAATTATTCAAAATTGTGTCTTCCAGAACATGTTATTAACACCAGTTTTACACTCTATCTAAGATAACACCCCCCATAATCTAACTATTCTCCTATTTAAGTCTTTTGTTCCCATCCATCTCCTAGTGTCTAGCAGGGGGTGCTGCAAAAGGGACTTTGTGCCACCTGGCAGGCCATAGCTTCTCCCACTTCCTCCGTTCAGATTCTGCCAATAGTTAGCAGAGAGGTACCCACGCCCATGTCAGGGGGTCCTCAGCAGCACCCCAGATACCCAGGCCCTGAGGAATTGTTCCGCTCTGCAGGACTCTTACAACTGATGTGAAGGCAAAACACTTCAGAATGCTGGTTCTGGCCCAAGTGGGCTATCCACACCCTGCTCTGATGATCTGATGAACTGAAACCACACACAAGCAAGTTAGTTTCATTTTCCTGAAGTACACTTTGAATTTTTGTAGTTTTCAACCAATTTTTCCACTTAATATAGGAAGAGACTTCAGCTTTGGTTAACAAATGTCCGTGGCCCTATCTGAGAGGAATAGTTCTACCTCTCTGCTAACTATTGGCAGAATCTGAACGGAGGAAGTGGGAGAACCTATCCTATAATTCTAATCCTAAACCATAGTCATAACCGTAATACCTCATCCCTAATTCTAAAACGTCAACCCTAACCTTCACCCTACCAACAACCCTAAACCTAACCCTAAACCCTAACCCTAAGCCCTCTCCCTAACACTAATCTTCATCCCTAAACCGTGCCGTAATCCTAACCCAAAATCTAATTCTCAGACTCCTTGCTTTCTCAGAGTTTTGAAAGCCTACAATCCTACTAAGCCATGCATGAAAGCCGGCTCTGCCACAGTGTCCTGCATGAAACCCAGAGGCCCATACACTGCGTACGATAGAGTGGGTTCCCAGCGACCATCACAGATCCCTAACTTCGCCTCCTAGTGCATACAGGGCCCGTGCCCTAAGGATAAACCCTACCCCTCACCCATAACCCTAACCCAGAACATAACACCTAACCCTGATCCTACTGCTCACCTTAACAGGTAAAGCTCACCGTAACCCTAACTTTAACCCCTTATCTTAAGGTAAATGCATGACACCCTAGAACAAGCCCTATACCGTAATTCTAACCCTAACTCCTAGCCATAACCATAACACCTAATCCCTAATTGTGAAACGCCAACCCTAACCTTAACGCTATGAACAACACTAACGCTAACCCTAACCGCTTATGCTAAACCTATGCCCAAAAATAACACTAACCGTTGATCCTTAGTCATAACCCCTAACCTTAACCCTAACCCTTAACCCTAATCCCAATCCTAACCATTAAACATAACCCTAACAATTAACCCTAACCCTAACCTTTACCCTAATGCCTAGAGATCTAACCCCAACACTGACCTACAGGTAACACTAACACTAACCCCCTAATGCTAACCTTAAACCTGAACCATACACCTGACCCTTAACCCTAAACCTATCCCTAATCCCGTAACCCTAACCCTAACTCTTCACCCTCACCCTAAACCTTAACCCTGACCCTAACCCTAAACCTGAACCCGAAACCTAAGCCTAACCCTTAACCCTAACCCTATCCCTTAACCCTAAACCCTAACCCTAACGCTAACTCCAAACCTAAAACTTACCATGGCCCCCTAAAGCAGACTTAACACTTAACCCATAACACTAACTCTAACCCTAACCACTAATCCCTACCACCTAACCCTGAGTCAAAACCTAACCCCTAACTTGCAACCCCTAACCCCAACCCTAACCCTAATTCTTACACTACTTCCATTCCCAGAGTGAAGCAAGCCTACAATACAGCCATGCCATGTGTGAGATGAGGCTCCGCCTGAGTCCTGCATGTAGGTCTTGTCCCAGGGCCCAGGGAATGATGTTGTGCTTTGTGGTGACTCCGAACAGACCCCTCTCACCATAGATTAAACAGCTCCTGTGCCCTTAAACTGACCGCTAAATCTAAGCCCTACCACCAACTCTAACCCCTGACCCTGAACCTAAGCCCCGAGCCTAAAGACGAACACTAACTCTAAACCCTTACCCTAAACCTAATCCTTAACCCTAATGCTAACCCCTAAACGTAACCCTAACCCTGAACAGTAAACCAAACCCTAACCTCTAACACAAACCCTAACACATAACTCGAACCCTAAAACTAACCCTAACCCTTAACCCTAAACCTAAACCCTAACACTAACTCTTAACCTTAACCCTAACCGTTAACTCTCACGCTAACCTTTAATCCTAACCCTAATCCTAATCTTCAACCCTAATTCTAACACTTAACCCTAACCCTGTACCTAACCCTAACCCTATACCAAACCCTAACCCCTCATCTTAACCCTAACCGTAAACCTCAACCCTAAACCGAACTGTAACTGTTAAACCTAAGAGTAACCTTTAACCCTAACCCTAATCCCTAACCCTAAGCCCTCACCCTAACACTAAACTTCATCCTTAACCCTAACCATAATCCTAACCCTAAATCTAATTCTCAGACTTCTTGCTTTCTTAGAGTTTAGAAAGCCTGCAATCCTCCCATGCCATGCGTGAAAGGAGGCTCTACCACGGTGTCCTGCATGAAACCCACGGGCCCATACCCAGAGGACGATACAGTGGGATCCTGGTGACAATCCCAGCCCCCGAACCTCCTCCCCCGCCTAATGCAGACAGGACCCGTGCGCTAAGCATAAACAATACCTGTAACAGATATCCCTCACCCTGAACATAACACCCAACCCTGTTCCTATTTCTCCCCTTAACACGTAAAACTGACCGTGAGCCTAACTTTAACCTCTTATCCTAACGTTAGTGCATAACCCATTCCCTGAGAACAACCCCTATCCACTAATTCTCACCCTATCTCCTATTCATCACTGGAACACCTAATCCCTAACCCTAATTCTAAACCGCTAACCCTAACCGTAACCCTGCCTACAACCCTAACACTGACAGTAACCCTTACTTCTAACCCCAACGCTATGCCTAACAAAAACCCTTAACCCTTCACCCTAACCCCTAAGCCTTACCCTAACCTTTAACCTTAATCCTAATCCTAACCATTAAACCTAACCCTAGCTCTTAAAGCTAACCCTAAACCTTACCCTCACGACTAGACCTAACCCTGACACTAACCTAACACCTAACCCTAACCATAACCCCTAAAGCTAACCCTAACCCTGAACCCTAAACCTAACCTTAACACTGAACCCTCACTATATCCCCAACCTCTAAGCCTAATCCTAACCGTTAACCCTCACCCTAACACTTAAACTGGACCATAACACTAAACATTAACCCGAACACTAAACTTTAACCCTAAATCTGAGCCCAACCCTTAACCCTAATCCTATCCTTTTACCCTAAACCTAACCCCTAAACCTAACCCTAACACTAACCCCAATCCTAATTCTAACCATACCCCTTCATAAAACACTAACTCCTAACCCTAACACTTACCAAAAACCCTAATCGCTAATCCCTAACACTAACGCTTAACCTTTACCGTAACCGTTAACCCTCACCATAACCCTTAACACTAAACTTAACCCTTAATCTAAGGGTGACCCTTGACCATAAAAGTAAGGAAAACACTTACGCCAATCTTATCCCTTATCCCTAACCCTACAACTAAACATAACCCTAACCTTTGATCCTTAAACCTAACCCCTAACACTTACTTTAACCCAAAACCCTAACCCTAATCCTAAGCATTAAACCTTACCCTATCTCTTAACCCTTACTCTAACGCCTAGATCTAAACCTAAATGTAACCTACCACCTAATCCTAACCTTAAGCCCTAATGCTAACTCTAACCCTGAACCCTAAACCTACCTGTAACCCTTAACACTAACCCTATCCGTAAACCTTAACCCTGACCCTAACCATTACCCGCACCCAAACATTTAACCCTGACCCTAACCCTAATCCTTAACGATAACCATAACACTAAACCCTAACCCTAAGCCCAACACTTAACCCTAATCCTATCCCTTAACCCTAAGCCTAACCCTAACCCCTAACCCTAAACCGAAGCCTAACCCCAACCTGAACCATTAATCTTGACCCTTACCATTAACCCTCACACTAACACTAATCCTAATCTTTAACCATAAAGCTAACATTGAAGTCTTCCCCTGTGCCAAACGCTAAACCCAAACCTTAACCCTAACCCTGAAACTTAACCATAAACCTAACTGTAACTGTTAAACCTAACACTAACCTTTAACCCCAACCCCTAACCCAAGACACCACCCTGACACTAATCTTCATCCCTAAACATTACCATAATCCTACCCCTAAATCTAATTCTCAGACTTCTTGCTTTCTCAGAGTTTAGAAAGCCTACAATCCTCCCATGCCATGAGTAAAAGGGGGCTCTGCCACTGTGTCCTGCATGAAACCCAGGAGCCCATACCCAGCGTACGATAGAGTGGGTTCCCGGGGACAATTCCATCCCCCTAAACCCCGCCCACCTCCCAGTGCAGACAGGGCCCGTATGCTAAGTATAAACACTACCCCTAACAAATAACCCTCACCCTGAACATAACACCTAACCCTGATCCTACTGCTCACCTTAACAGGTAAAGCTCACCGTAACCCTAACTTTAACCCCTTATCTTAACGTTAATGCATGACACCCTGAGAACAAGCCCTATACCGCAATTCTAACCCTAACTCCTAGCTATAAACATAACACCTAATCCCTAATTCTGAAACGCCAACCCTAACCTTAACCCGACCAACAACACTAACACTAACTCTAACCCCTTACCCTAACCCTACGCCTAAAAATAACCCTAACCGTTGATCCTTAGTCATAACCCATAACCTTAACCTTAACCCTTAAGCCTAATCCCAATCCTAACCTTTAAACATAACCCTAACTCTTAACCCTAACCCTAACCTTTACCCTAATGCCTAGAGATCTAAACCCAACACTGATCTACAGTTACACAAACCCTACCCTCTAATGCTAACCTTAAACCTGAACCAAGCTCCTAACCCTTAACCCTAACCCTATCCCTAACCCCCTTACCCTAACTCTAACTGTTAACCCTCACCCTAACCCTCAACCCTGACCCTAAACTTAAACCTTAATCCTAACCATGCGTGAGATGAGCCTCTGCCTTTGTCCTGCGTGACAGTTGAAGCCCAACACCCAGGGTACGATGAAGTGGGGACCCAGCCTTGCTCCACACCCACAGTGCCCCGTACATTAGACAGGGCCCGTGCCCTAACACACACCGTTAAACGTAAGCCCTAACCCTATCTCTAAACCAAACCCTTAGTAAGCCCTGAATCTAACTCCTAACAGTAACCCTAATCCCTGACCCTTACTCTTGCCTCTCACCCTAAACCTAAACCCAACCACTAAACATAATCCTAATCTCTAACCCTAACAGTAATCCTAACCCTAATTCTAACCTAAAACCCTAACCCCTAAACCTAATCCTAGTCCCTAACACCTAACCTTACCCTAAACCCAATTCCAATTCTCAGACTTCTTCAATTCAAAAACTTAAAAAAGCCTACAATCCACCAATGCCGTGTCTGAGATGAGGGTCCGCCCCTATGTCCTGCATGACAGGCAGGCGCCAATGCCCAGGGTACTATGGAGTGGGGTCCGGGGGTCTGGAGGCTTGCTAAACTCCAGTTTGGAAGAATTGCTATAGTCATATATAGGGATGCTTACATTTACTGATAGAAAGCAACTATTGGTGTGTGATTTGTAGGCTTGCCTTACTCTAGTTTGGATGAAGAAGCTGAATCATATATAGGAATATTAGCTTTGAGTTAGAGGAAGCATCTATGGGGGGTGCTTTTTTGGCTTGTTAAACTCTGGTTTGGAAGAAGTTCGAGAGTCTTATATAGGAACGATATCATTCATTCAGAGAAAGCAATTATAGGGAGTTGGTTTGTAGGCTTGCTAAGCTCTAGTTTGGAGGAAGGCGAGAGTCATATATAGGAACGCTTACATTCACATAAAGCGTCTACGGGGGGACGGTTTCTAGGCTTCCTAAACTCTAGCTTGGAAAAAGAGGACAGTTATGTATAGGAACTCTCGGCGGGGGATTTGTAGCATTGCTAAAATCTTAGATTGGAAAAGTTGCGAGAGTCATACATAGGAATGTTAACATTCACTCAATGAAAGCAACTATAAGGGGTGCTTTCCAGGCTGGCTACACTCTAATTTGGAAAAAGTGCGACAGTCATATAGAGGAAGGCTTATATTCACTCAGACAAAGCAATTATGTGTAGGTGTATAGTAGGCATGCTAACTCTAGTTTGGAAAATTTCGAGAGCCATGTATAGGAAAGCTTACAGTAACTTAGAGAAAGCAACGAACGGGGGTGGAGTGTAGGCTTGCTAAACTCTAGTTTGGAGGAAGTGCCATAGTCCTATATAGGAACGCTTAAATTCGTTCAGAGAAAACAGCTGTCGGGGATTGGTTTGTAGACATAACTCAAGTTTGGAAGAAGTGCGAGAGACATATATAGGAATGTTTACATTGACTCAAAGAAAGCAACTATGGGGGAGTGTTATTTTGGCATGCCAGATGCTAGTTAGGAAGAAGTACAAGACTCATATATAGGAACGCTTACATTCACACACCGAGAGCAACTACGGAGTAGTGTCAGGTAGACATGTTAAAGTCTAGCTTGGGAGAAGTTCCAGAGTCCTATATAGGAAAGGTAACAGCCACTTTGAAAAAGCAAGTCTTGGCGGGTGGTTTGTAGGCCTGCAAAACCCTGTTTTGGTTGAAGTGTGAGAGTCATATATGAGAACGCTTACATTCCCTCAGAGAAAGCAACGATGGGGTTGTTTGTAGGCTTACTAAACTGCAGTTTGGAAGAAGCACGAGAATCACATATAGGAACACATACATTTTGACGCACTGAAAGTAACTATGGGGTGGTGTTTTATAGGCATGCTAAACTCTAGTTTGGACGAAGTTTGAGAATCACATATAAGAAAGCTTACAGTCACTTAGAGAAAGCAAATCTCTGGGTGTGGAAAGTAGGCCTGCTAAACTCTATTTTGGTTTAAGAGTGAGAGTCATATATGGGAAGGCTTACATTCCCTCAGAGAAAGCAACGACGACGTGGTGGTTTGTAGGCATACTAAACTCTAGTTTGGAAGAAGTGGGAGAATGATATATGGGAACGCTTACATTCACGTAGAGAAAGCAACTATGGGGTGGCGTTTTTGTAGCCATGCTAATCTCTAGTTTGGAAGAAGTTAAGGAGTAATATATAGGAAAGGTTACAGTCATAGAAACCAACTCTCGGGGGATGTTTTGTACACCTGCAAAACTCCAGTTTGGAAGAAGGGGGAGAGTCATATTGGGGACCGCGTGCATTCACTCAGAGAAATCAACGATGGGATTGTGATTTGTAGGCATAGTCAACTCTAGTTTGGAAGAAGTACGAGAATCGTATATAGGAACGCTTACCTTCACGCAGAGAAAGCAACTATGGAGTGATGTTTGTATGCCTACTAAAATATAGTTTGGAGGAAGTTCGAGAGTCATATCTGGGAAGCTTACAGTCACTTAGAGAAAGCAACTCTCGGGGGGTGTTTCGTAGGCCTGCTAAACTCTATTTTCAATGAAGTGTTAGAATAATATATGGGAACTCAGTGAAAGCAACGTCGTGGTTGTGGTTCCTAGGCATACTAACCTGTAATTTGGAAGAAGCAAGAGAATCACATGTAGAGCCGCTTACATTCCGGCACCGAAAACAACTATGGGGTGGTGTTTTGTAGGCTTGCAAAACTCTAGTTTGGACGAAGTTTGAGAGTCATATATAGGAAAGTTTACAGTCACGTAGAGAAAACAACTCTCTGGGTGTGGAATGTAGGCCTGCTAAACTCTATTTTGGTTGAAGTGTGAGAGTCATATATGGGAACGCTTACATTCACTCAGAGAAAACAACGTTTGGGTGGTGGTTTGTAGGGCATACTAAACTGTAGTTTGGAAGAAGTACGAGAGTCCTATATAGGAACACTTACATTCACGCAGAGAAAGCACTTCTAGCGTCAGTTTTTGTAGGCATGCTAAACTGCAGTTTGGAAGAAGTTGGAGAACCTTATACAGGAATGATTACCATTACCTAGGGAAAGCAACTCTCGGGAGATTGTTTGTACACATGCTAAACTCTAATTTGGATGAAGTGTGAGAGTCAAACATGGGACCGCTTACATTCCCTCAGAGAAACAACATTGGGCTGGTTTTTGTAGGCATACTAAATAGTTTGGAAGAAGTACGAGAATGATATTTGGGAACGTTTACATTCACCCAGAGAAAGCAACTACGGGGTGGTGTTTTGTAAGCATGCTATAGTTTGGAAGAAGTTCTAAACCTGAACAGTCACTTAGAGAAAGCAACTCTTGGTGGGTGATTTTTAGGTCTGCTAAATTGTATTTTGAAAGAAGTACCAGAGTCATATATACTAATGCTTACATTCATGCAAAGAAAAAACTATGGGGTGATGTTTTGTGGGCATGTTAACCTGTAGTTTGGAAGAAGTTGGAGAGTCTTATTTAGGAAAGCTTACAGTCACCTAGAGAAAGCAACTCTCGGGAGATCCTTTCTTGGCCTGCTAAACTCTACTTTGCATCAATTGTGAGAGTCAAACATGGGAATGCTTTCATTCATTCAGAGAACGCAACGTTTGGGTGGTGGTTTGTAGGCATTCTAAACTGTATTTTGGAGGAAGTACGAGAGTCATATATATGAACGCTTACATTCAGGCAGAGAAAGCCACTCTGGGGTCGTATTTTGTTGGCATGCTAAACTGTGGTTTGGAAGAAGTTCGAGCGTCTTATATAGGAAAGATTACAGTGACACAGAGAAAACAACTCTCGGAAGTTTATTGGTAGGCCTGCTAAACTCTAATTTGGATGAAATGTGAGAACGCTTGCATTCATTCACTTAGAGAAAGAAACATTATCGTGATGGTTTGAAGGCATAATAACTGTAGTTGGGAAGAAGTAGGAGAGTCATATATATGAACGGTTACATTCACGCAGAGAAAGCAACTGTGGGGTGGCGCAGGTATGCATGTTAATCTGTAGTTTGGAGGAAGTGCGAGAGTCATATCTGGGGAAAATTACAGTCACTTAGAGAAAGGAACCATTTTGGGCTGGTTTGTAGATCTGCTAAATTCTATTTTGGAAACAGAGTGTGAGTCATATATGGGAACGCTTATGTTCACTCAGAGAAAGCAACCACGGTGTGGTGTTTTGTTGGCATGGTGTAGTTTGAAAGAAGTTGGAGATTCTTATATAGGAAAGTTTACAGTCACCTAGAGAAAGCAACTCACGGGGCGTGGTTTGTAGGCCTGCTAAACTCTAATTTAGATGAAGTGAGAGAGGCATATATATGAACGCTTATATTGATGCAGAGAAAGTAACTATGGGGTGGTGTTTTGTAGGCATGCTAAAACATAATTTGGAAGAATTTCGAAAGCAGACAGTCACTTAGAGAAAGCAACTCTCGGCGGTTCAATTTTCGGTCTGCTAAATTGTATTTTGAAAGAAGTACCAGAGTCATATATACAAACGCTTACATTCATGCAGAGAAAGCAACTGTGGGGTGGTGTTTTCTAGGCATGCTAAACTCTAGTTTGGACGAAGTTTGAGAATCACATATAAGAAAGCTTAGAGTCACTTAGAGAAAGCAAATCTCTGGTGTGGAATGTAGGCGTGCTAAACTCTATTTTGGTTTCAGAGTGAGAGTCATATATGGGAAGGCTTACATTCACTCAGAGAAAGCTACGATGATGTGGTGGTTTGTAGGCATACTAAACTCTAGTTTGGAAGAAGTAGGAGAATGATATATGGGAACACTTACATTCATGCAGAGAAAGCAATTATGGGGTGGATTTTTTGTAGCCATGCTAATCTCTATTTTGCAAGAAGTTAAAGAGAAATATATAGGAAAGCGTACCGTCATTTATAGAAACCAACTTTCAGGGGATGGTTTGTAGGCCTGCAAAACCTACTTTGGAAGAAGGGGGAGAGTCATTTTGGGGACTGCGTACATTCACTCAGAGAAATCAACGATCAGGTTGTGGTTTGTAGGCATACTAAACTCTAGTTTGGAAGAAGTACGAGAATCATATATAGGAACGCTTACATTCATGCAGAGAAAGCAACTATGGAGTGATGTTTGTATGCCTACTAAACTATAGTTTGGGGGATGTTCGAGAGTCATATCTGGGATGCTTACAGTCATTTAGAGAAAGCAACTCTTGGGGGGGTGGTTCGTAGGCCTGCTAAACTCTATTTTCAATGAAGTGTTAGAATCATATACAGGAACGCTTACATTCACTCAGAGAAAGCAACGTTGGGGTGGCCGTTTTTGAGCATACTGAACTCTACTTTGGAAGAGGTACGAGAGACATATACAGGAACGCTTACATTAACACAGAGAAAGCAAATATGGGGTGCTGTAGTGCAGGCATGCTAAACTATAGATTGGAAGAAGTTCGAAAGCTGACAGTCATTTACAGAAAGCAACTCTTGGCGGGTGATTTTTAGGTCTGCTAAATTGTATTTTGAAAGACGTACCAGAGTCATATAGACAAACGCTTACATTCATGCAGAGAAAGAAACTATGGGGTGATGTGTTGTTGGCATGCTAAACTGCAGTTTGGAAGGAGTTCGAGAGTGTTATATAGGATAACTTAGAGTCACCTAGAGAAAGCAACACTCGGGACAGCTTTGCAAGCCTGTAAACACTAATTAGCAGCAATTGTGAGAGTCAAACATGGGAACGCTTACATTCACTCAGAGAACACAACGTTTGGGTGGTGATTTGTAGGCATCATAACTGTAGTTTGGAAGAAGTAGGAGAGTCATATATATGAACGGTTACATTCACGCAGAGAAAGCAACTGATGGGTGGCGTATGTACGCATGTTAATGTATACTTTGGAGGAAGTTCGGGAGTCTTATCTGGGGAAAATTGCAGTCACTTAGAGAAAGCAACCATCGGGGGCCGTTTTGTAGATCTGCTAAATTCTATTTTGGAAGAAGAGAGAAAGTCATATGTGGGAACGCTTATGTTCACTCAGAGAAATCAACGATGGGGCAGTGTTTCGTTGGCATGCTAAACTGTAGTTTGGAAGAAGTTCGCGAGTCTTATATAAGAAAGCTTACAGTCACCTAGAGAAAGTAACTCTCGGCAGATTGTTTCTAAGCATGCTAAACTCTAATTTGCATCAATTGTGAGAGTCAAACATGGGAACGCTTACATTCACTCAGAGAACGCAACGTTTGGGTGGTGGTTTGTAAGCATTCTAAACTGTATTTTGGAGGAAGTAGGAGAGTCATATATACGAATGCTTACATTCACGCAGAGAAAGCAACTCTGGGGTCGTATTTTGTTGGCATGCTAAACTGTGGTTTGGAAGAAGTTCGAGAGCCTTATATAGGAAAGATTACACTGACACAGAGAAAACAACTCTCTGTAGTTTGTTGGTAGGTCTGCTAAACTGTAATTTGGATGAAGTGTGAGAACGCTTGCATTCACTCAGAGAAAGAACTTTGTCGTGGTGGTTTGTAGGAATAACAACTGTAGTTCGAAGAAGTAGGAGAGTCATATATGAACGGTTACATTCACGCAGAGAAAGCAATTGTGGGGTGGTGTATGTAATCATCATAATCTGTAGTTTGGAGGAAGTTCGAGAGTCATATCTGGGGAAAATTAGAGTCACTTAGAGAAAGGAACCATCGGGGGCTGGTGTGTAGGTCTGCTAAATTCTATTTTGGAAAAAGAGTGAGAGTCATATATGGGAACGCTTATGTTCACCCAGAGAAATCAATGATGGGGCGCTGTATTGTTGGCATTCCAAACTGTAGTTTGGAAGAAGTTCGAGAGTCTTATATAGGAAAGTTTACAGTCACCTAGAGAAAGCAACTCACAGGAGGTGGTTTGTAGGCCGCTAAACTCTAATTTGGATGAAGTGAAAGAGGCATACATGGATATGCTTCATTCACTCAGAGAAAGGTAAATTGTGGTGCCGGTTTTTAGGTATACTAAACTCCAGTTTGGAAGAAGTACGAGAGACATATATATGAACGCTTATATGGACGCAGAGAAAGCAACTATGGGGTGGTGTTTTGTTGGCATGCTAAAATATAGTTTGGAAGAAGTTCGAAAGCAGACAGTCAGAGAAAGCAACTCTTGGCGGTAGATTTTTAGGTCTGCTAAATTGTATTTTGAAAGAAGTACCAGTGTCATATATACAAATGCTTACATTCATGCAGAGAAAGCAACTGTGGGGTGGTGTTTTCTAGGCGTGCTAAACTCTAGTTTGGACGAAGTTTGAGAATCACATATAAGAAAGCTTAGAGTCTCTTAGGGAAAGCAAATTTCTGGTTGTGGAATGTAGGCGTGCTAAATTCTATTTTGGTTTAAGATTGAGAGTCATATATGGAAAGGGTTACATTCACTCAGAGAAAGCAACGATGATGTGGTGGTTTGTAGGCATACTAAACTCTAGTTTGGAAGAAGTAGGAAAATGATATTTGGGAATGCTTATATTCATGCAGAGAAAGCAATTATGGGGTGGGTTTTTGTACCCATGCTAATCTCTAGTTTGGAAGAAGTTATATAGGAAAGCGTACAGTCATTTATAGAAACCAACTTTCGGGGGATGGACGGTAGGCCTGCAAAACTCTACTTTGGAAGAAGTGAGAGAGTCATATTGGGGACCACGTACATTGACTCAGAGAAATCAAGGATGGGCTTGTGTTTTGTAGGCATACTAAACTCTAGTTTGGAGGAAGTACGAGAATCATATATAGGAACGCTTACATTCATGCAGAGAAAGCAACTATGGAGTGATGATTTTATGCCTACTAAACTATAGTTTGGAGGAAGTTTAGAATCTTATATAGCAAAGCTTACAGTCACCTAGAGAGAGCAACTCTCGGGAGATGGTTTCTAAGCCTGCTAATTGGCATCAACTGTTAAAGTCAAATATGGGAAGGTTTACATCCACTCAGAACGCAAGGTTTGGGTTGTAGTTTGTGGCCATAATAACTGTAGTTCAGAAGAAGTAGGAAAGTCATATATATGAACGGTTACATTCACGCAGAGAAAGCAACTATGGAGTGATGTTTGTATGCCTACTAAACTATAGTTTGGAGGATGTAACTCTCGGGGGGTGGTTCGTAGGCCTGCTAAACTCTATTTTGAATGAAGTGTTAAAATCATATACAGGAACGCTTACATTCACTCAGAGAAAGCAACGTTGGGTTGGCCGTTTTTGAGCATACTAAACTCTACTTTGGAAGAGGTATGAGAGACATAAATACGAACGCTTACATTAACACAGAGAAAGCAAATACGGGGTGCTGTAGTGCAGGCATGCTAAACTATAGATTGGAAGAAGTTCGAAAGCTGACAGTCACTTAGAGAAAGCAACTCTTGGCGGGTGATTTTTTCAGTCTGCTAAATTGTATTTTGAAAGACGTGTCAGAGTCTTATATACAAACGCTTACATTCATGCGTAGAAAGAAAATATGGGGTGATGTGTTGTGGGGATGCTAAACTGCAGTTTGGAAGGAGTTCGAGAGTGTTATTTGGATAGCTTACAGTCACCTAGAGAAAGCAACACTCAGGAGAGCTTTGCAAGCCTGCTAAACTCTAACTAGCAGCAATTGTGAGAGTCAAACATTGGAACGCTTACATTCACTCAGAGAACACAACGTTTGGGTGGTGGTTTGTAGGCATAATAACTGTAGTTCAGAAGAAGTAGGAGAGTCATATATATGAACGGTTACATTCACGCAGAGAAAGCAACTGTTGGGTGGCGTATGTATGCATGCTAATCTGTAGTTTGGAGGAAGTGCGAGAGTCATATCTGGGGAAAATTACAGTCACCTAGAGAAAGCAACTCTCGGGAGATTGTTTCTAAGCATGCTAAATTCTAATTTGCATCAATTGTGAGAGTCAAACATGGGAACGCTTACATTCACTCAGAGAACGCAACGTTTGGGTGGTGGTTTGTAAGCATTCTAAACTGTATTTTGGAGGAAGTAGGAGACTCATATATACGAATGCTTACATTCACGCAGAGAAAGCAACTCTGGGGTCGTATTTTGTTGGCATGCTAAACTGTGGTTTGGAAGAAGTTCGAGAGCCTTACATAAGAAAGATTACAGTGACACAGAGAAAAACAACTCTCTGTAGTTTGTTGGTAGGTCTGCTAAACTGTAATTTGGATGAAGTGTGAGAATGCTTGCATTCACTCAGAGAAAGAACGTTGTCGTGATGGTTTGTAGGAATAAATGCTGTAGTTTAAAAGAAGGAGAGTCATATATGAACGGTTACATTCACGCAGAGAAAGCAACTGTGGGGTGGCCTATGTAATCATCATAATCTATAGTTTGGAGAAAGTTCGAGAGTCATATGTGGGAAAAATTAGAGTCACGTAGAGAATTGGAACCATCGGGTGTTGTGTAGGTCTGCTAAATTCTATTTTGGAAGAAGAGTGAGAGTCATATATGGGAACGCTTATGTTCACTCAGAGAAATCAACGATGGGGCGCTGTATTGTTGGCATGCTAAACTGTAGTTTGGAAGAAGTTCCAGAGTCTTATATAGGAAAGTTTACAGTCACCTAGAGAATGCAACTCACAGGAGGTGGTTTGTGGGCCACTAAACTCTAATTTGGATGAAGTGAAAGAGGCATACATGGATACGCTTCATTCACTCAGAGAAAGGTAAATTGTGGTGCCGGTTTTTAGGTATACTAAACTCCAGTTTGGAAGAAGTACGAGAGTCATATATATGAACGCTTATATGGACGCAGAGAAAGCAACTATGGGGTGGTGTTTTGTAGGCATGCTAAAATATAATTTGGAAGAAGTTCGAAAGCTGACAGTGACTTAGAGTATGCAACTCTTGGCGGTTGATTTTGAGGTCTGCTAAATTGTATTTTGAAAGAAGTACCAGAGTCATATATAAAATCTCTTACATTGATGCTGAGAAAAACTATGTGGTGATGTTTTGTTGGCGTGCTGAAATGTAGTTTCGAAGAAGTTCGACAGTCTTTTATAGGAAACCTTACAGTCCCCTAGAGGAAGCAACTTTCGAGAGATAGTTTGTAAGCCTGCTAAACTCTACTTTGCATCATTTGGAACAGTCATACTTGGGAACGCTAACATTCTCTCAGAGAACTTAACTTTTGGGTGGTTGTTTGTAAGCATACTAAACGGTATTTTGGAAGTAGCAGAGTCATATATATGAGCGCTTACATTCACCCAGAGAGGGCCACTATGGGGTGGTGTTTTGTAGGCCTGCTAAAATATAATTTGGAAGAAGTTCGAAAGCTGACAGTGACTTAGAGAAGGCAACTCTCGGCGGTTGATTTAGAGGTCTGCTAAATTGTATTTTGAAAGAAGTACCAGAGTCATATATAAAATCGCTTATATTTATGCTGAGAAAGAAACTATGTGGTGATGTTTTGTTGGCGTGCTGAAATGTAGTTTTGAAGAAGTTCGACAGTCTTTTATAGGAAAGCTTACAGTCCCCCAGAGGAAGCAACTTTCGAGAGATAGTTTGTAAGCCTGCTAAACTCTACTTTGCATCATTTGGAACAGTCATACTTGGGAACGCTAACATTCTCTCAGAGAACGCAACGTTTGGTTGGTTGTTTGTAAGCATACTAAACTGTATTTTGGAAGAAGTAGCAGAGTCATATATACAAGTGCTTACATTCACGCAGAGAGGGCAACTATGGGGTGGTGTTTTGTAGGCATGCAAATCTCTAGTTGCGAAGAAGTTAAGAGTAATAGGAAAGCTTACAGTCTCATAGAGAAAGCAACCCTTGGGGGCTGGTTTGTAGTTCTGCTAAATTCTATTTTGGATGAAGTGTGAATCATAAACGGGAACGCTAACATTCACTCAGAGAAAGCAGGGTTGCGGTGGTGGTTTTTAGTCACACTAAACTGGAGTTTGGAGGAAGTACGAGAATAAAAGAATGCTTACATTCACTCAGAAAAAGCAAAGTTGGGGAGGTGGTTTGTAGGTGTACTATACTTTGGAAGAAGTACGAGCGTGATGCATAGGAACGCTTACATTCACGCAAACTATGGGGTGGCCTTTTGTTGGCATGCTAAACTATGTTCCAAAGTCATATATAGGAAAGCTTATAGTGAGAGAAAGCAACTCTCAGGCGGTGTTTTGTAGGTCCGGTAAATTGCATTTTGAAAGCAGTCCGAGATTCATATAAGGGAAAGCCTATATCCACTCAGAGAAAGCAATGTTGGGCTGTTGGTTTGTAGGCATACTAAACTGTATTTTGGAACTCGTATGTATGACTCTCACACTTGATCCAAATTAGAGTTCACCAGGCCTATAAACCACATCCTGAAAGTTGCTTTCTCTAGGTGAATGTAAGCTTTCCTATATAAAACTCTCGAACTTCTTCCAAACTACAGTTTAGCATGCCAACAATACACCACCGGATCATTGCTTTCTCTGAGTGAACATAAGCATTCCCTTATATGAATCTCTTTTTCCAAAATAGAATTTAGCAGACCTACAAACCAGTCCCCGATGGTTGATTTAGCTATGTGACTGTAATTTTCCCTAGATATGACTCTCGAATTTCCTCCAAACTATAGATTAGCACGCGTACATACGGTACCCAACAGTTGCTTTCTCTGCGTGAATGTAACCGTTCATATATATGACTTTCCTACTTTTTCCGAACTACAGTTATTATGGCCACAAACCACAACCCAAACGTTGCGTTCTGAGTGGATGTAAACCTTCCCATGTTTGACTTTAACAATCGGTGCAAATTAGTTTAGCAGGCTTAGAAACCATCTCCCGAGAGTTGCTTTCTCTAGGTGACTGTAAGCTTTCCTATATAAGACTCTCGAACTTCTTAGAAGTTTTGTGGGCAGTTTAGCATGCCCACAAAACATCACCCCATAGTTTCTTTCTCTGCATGAATGTAACCATTTGTAACTATGATTCTGGTACTTATTTCAAAACACAATTTAGCAGACCTAAAAATCACCCGCAGAGAGTTTCTTTCTCTAAGTGACAGCTTTCGAACTTCTTCCAAACTACAGTTTAGCATGCCTAAAAACACGAACCCATAGTGGCTTTCAGTGCCTGAATGTAAGCGGTTCTATATGTGATTCTTTTGCTTCTTCCAAATTACAGGTTAGTATACCTACAAACCACCACCCCAACGTTGCTTTCTCTGAGTGAATGTAAGCGTTCCTGTATATGATTCTAACACTTCATTGAAAATAGAGTTTAGCAGGCCTACGAACCACCCCCAGAGAGTTGCTTTCTCTAAATGACTGTAAGCTTCCCAGATATGACTCTCGAACATCCTCCAAACTATAGTTTAGTAGGCATACAAACATCACTCCATAGTTGCTTTCTCTGCATGAATGTAAGCGTTCCTATATATGATTCTCGTACTTCCTCCAAACTAGAGTTTAGTATGCCTACAAAACACAACCCCATCCTTGATTTCTCTGAGTCAATGTACGTGGTCCCCAATATGACTCTCCCCCTTCTTCCAAAGTAGAGTTTTGCAGGCCTACCATCCATCCCCCGTAAATTTGTTTCTATAAATGACTGTACGCTTTCCTATATAACTTCTTCCAAACTAGAGATTAGCATGGGTGCAAAAAATCCACCGCATAATTGCTTTCTCTGCATGAATGTAAGCGTTCCCATATATCATTCTCCTACTTCTTCCAAACTAGAGTTTAGTATGCCTACAAACCACCACACCATCGTTGCTTTCTCTGAGTGAATGTAACCCTTTCCATATATGATGCTCAGTCTTAAACCACAATAGAGTTTAGCACGCCTACATTCCACAACCAGAGATTTGCTTTCTCTAAGTGACTCTAAGCTTTCTTATATGTGATTCTCAAACTTCGTCCAAACTAGATTTTAGCATGCCTACAATACACCACCCCACAGATGCTTTCTCTGCATGAATGTAAGCGTTCTTTATATGACACTGGTACTTCTTTCAAAATACAATTTAGCAGACCTAAAAATCCACCGCCAAGAGTTGCTTTCTCTAAGTGACTGTCTGCTTTCGAACTTCTTCCAAATTATATATTAGCATGCCTACAAAACACCACCCCATAGTTGCTTTCTCTGCGTCCATATAAGCGTTCATATATATGACTCTCGTACTTCTTCCAAACTGGAGTTTAGTATACCTAAAAACCGCCACTCCAACTTACCTTTCTCTGAGTGAATGAAGCATATCCATGTATGCCTCTTTCACTTCATCCAAATTAGAGTTTAGCGGCCTACAAACCACCTCCTGTGAGTTGCTTTCTCTAGGTGACTGTAAACTTTCCTATATAAGACTCTCGAACTTCTTCCAAACTACAGTTTGGCATGCCAACAATACAGCGCCCCATCATTGATTTCTCTGAGTGAACATAAGCGTTCCCATATATGACTCTCACTCTTTTTCCAAAATAGAATTTAGCAGACCTACACACCAGCCCCCGATGGTTCCTTTCTCTAAGTGACTCTAATTTTCCCCAGATATGACTCTCGAACTTCCTCCAAACTACAGATTATGATGATTACATACACCACCCCACAATTGCTTTCTCTGCGTGAATGTAACCGTTCATATATGACTCTCCTACTTCTTCGAACTACAGTTGTTATTCCTACAAACCACCACGACAAAGTTCTTTCTCTGAGTGAATGCAAGCGTTCTCACACTTCATCCAAATTACAGTTTAGCAGACCTACCAACAAACTACAGAGAGTTGTTTTCTCTGTGTCAGTGTAATCTTTCCTATATAAGGCTCTCGAACTTCTTCCAAACCACAGTTTAGCATGCCAACAAAATACGACCCCAGAGTTGCTTTCTCTGCGTGAATGTAAGCATTCGTATATATGACTCTCCTACTTCCTCCAAAATACAGTTTAGAATGCTTACAAACCACCACCCAAACGTTGCGTTCTCTGAGTGAATGTAAGCGTTCCCATGTTTGACTCTCACAATTGATGCAAATTAGAGTTTAGCATGCTTAGAAACAATCTGCCGAGAGTTACTTTCTCTAGGTGACTGTAAGCTTTCTTATATAAGACTCGCGAACTTCTTCCAAACTACAGTTTAGCATGCCAACGAAACACTGCCCCATCGTTGATTTCTCTGAGTGAACATAAGCGTTCCCACATATGACTTTCTCTCTTCTTCCAAAATAGAATTTAGCAGATCTACAAAACGGCCCCCGATGGTTGCTTTCTCTAAGTGACTGCAATTTTCCCCAGATAAGACTCCCGAACTTCCTCCAAAGTATACATTAACATGCGTACATACGCCACCCATCAGTTGCTTTCTCTGCGTGAATGTAACCGTTCATATATATGACTCTCCTACTTCTTCCAAACTACAGTTATGATGCCTACAAATCACCACCCAAACGTTGTGTTCTCTGAGTGAATGTAAGCGTTCCCATGTTTGACTCTCACAATTGCTGCTAATTAGTGTTTACAGGCTTGCAAAGCTGTCCCGAGTGTTGCTTTCTCTAGGTGACTCTAAGTTATCCTATATAACACTCTCGAACTCCTTCCAAACTGCAGTTTAGCATGCCAACAACACATCACCCCATAGTTTCTTTCTCTGCATGAATGTAAGCGTTTGTCTATATGACTCTGGTACGTCTTTCAAAATACAATTTAGCAGACCTAAAAATCACCCGCCAAGAGTTGCTTTCTGTAAATGACTGTCAGCTTTCGAACTTCTTCCAATCTATAGTTTAGCATGCCTGCACTACAGCACCCCATATTTGCTTTCTCTGTGTTAATGTAAGCGTTCCTGTATATGTCTCTCGTACCTCTTCCAAAGTAGAGTTCAGTATGCTCAAAAACGGCCACCCCAACGTTGCTTTCTCTGAGTGAATGTAAGCGTTCCTGTATATGATTCTAACACTTCATTGAAAATAGAGTTTAGCAGGCCTACGAACCACCCCCCCAAGAGTTGCTTTCTCTAAATGACTGTAAACTTCCCAGATATGACTCTCGAACATCCCCCAAACTATAGTTTAGTAGGCATACAAACATCACTCCATAGTTGCTTTCTCTGCATGAATGTAAGCGTTCCTATATATGATTCTCGTACTTCTTCCAAACTAGAGTTTAGTATGCCTACAAACCACAACCCCATCGTTGATTTCTCTGAGTGAATGTACGCAGTCCCCAATATGACTCTCCCCCTTCTTCCAAAGTAGAGTTTTGCAGGCCTACAAACCATCCCCCGAAAGTTGGTTTCTATAAATGACGGTACGTTTTCCTATATATTACTCTTTAACTTCTTGCAAAATAGAGATTAGCATGGCTACAAAAAATCCACCCCATAATTGCTTTCTCTGCATGAATGTAAGTGTTCCCATATATCATTCTCCTACTTCTTCCAAACTAGAGTTTAGTATGCCTACAAACCACCACATCATCGTAGCTTTCTCTGAGTGAATGTAAGCCTTCCCATATATGACTCTCACTCTGAAACCAAAATAGAGTTTAGCACGCCTACATTCCACACCAGAGATTTGCTTTCTCTAAGTGACTCTAAGCTTTCTTATATGTGATTCTCAAACTTCGTCCAAACTAGAGTTTAGCATGCCTAGAAAACACCACCCCACAGTTGCTTTCTCTGCATGAATGTAAGCGTTTGTATATATGACTCTGGTACTTCTTTCAAAATACAATTTAGCAGACCGAAAAATGAACCGCCGAGAGTTGCTTTCTCTAAGTGACTGTCTGCTTTCGAACTTCTTCCAAATTATATTTTAGCATGCCTACAAAACACCACCCCATAGTTACTTTCTCTGCATCAATATAAGCGTTCATATATATGCCTCTCTCACTTCATCTAAATTAGAGTTTAGCAGGCCTACAAACCACACCCCGTGAGTTGCTTTCTCTAGGTGACTGTAAACTTTCCTATATAAGAATCTCCAACTTCTTTCAAACTACAGCATGCCAACAAAACACCACACCGTGGTTGCTTTCTCTGAGTGAACATAAGCGTTCCCATATATGACTCACACTCTGTTCCAAAATAGAATTTAGCAGATCTACAAACCAGCCCAAAATGGTTCCTTTCTCTAAGTGACTGTAATTTTCCCCAGATATGACTCTCGCACTTCCTCCAAACTACAGATTAACATGCATACCTGCGCCACCCCACAGTTGCTTTCTCTGCGTGAATGTAACCGTTCATATATATGACTCTCCTACTTCTTCCCAACTACAGTTATTATGCCTTCAAACCATCACGATAATGTTTCTTTCTCTGAGTGAATGAATGCAAGCGTTCTCACATTTCATCCAAATTAGAGTTTAGCAGGCCTACCAATAAACTTCCGAGAGTTGTTTTCTCTGTGTCGCTGTAATTTTTCCTATATAAGACGCTCGAACTTCTTCCAAACCACAGTTTAGCATGCCAACAAAATACGACCCCAGAGTTGCTGTCTATGCCTGAATGTAAGCGTTCAGATATATGACTCTTGTACTTCCTCCAAAATACAGTTTAGAATGCCTACAAACCACCACCCAAACGTTGCGTTCTCTGAATGAATGAAAGCATTCCCATGTTTGACTCTCACAATTGATGCAAAGTAGAGTTTAGCAGGCCAAGAAAGGATCTCCCGAGAGTTGCTTTCTCTAGGTGACTGTAAGCTTTCCTAAATAAGACTCTCCAACTTCTTCCAAACTACAGGTTAACATGCCCACAAAACATCACCCCATAGTTTTTTCTTTGCATGAATGTAAGCATTAGTATATATGACTCTGGTACTTCTTTCAAAATACAATTTAGCAGACCTAAAAATCACCCACCAAGAGTTGCTTTCTCTAAGTGACTGTTCAGGTTTAGAACTTCTTCCAAACTATAGCATGCTTACAAAACACCACCCCGTAGTTGCTTTCTCTGGGTGAATGTAAACGTTCCCAAATATCATTCTCGTACTTCTTCCAAACTATTTAGTATGCCTACAAAAACCAGCCCAATGTTGTTTCTCTGAGGGAATGTAAGCGGTCCCATGTTTGACTCTCACACTTCATCCAAATTAGAGTTTAGCATGTGTACAAACAATCTCCCGAGAGTTGCTTTCCCTAGGTGATGGTAATCATTCTTGTATAAGGTTCTCCAACTTCTTCCAAACTGCAGTTTAGCATGCCTACAAAACCTGACGCCATAAGTGCTTTCTCTGCGTGAATGTAAGTGTTCCTATATAGGACTCTCGTACTTCTTCCAAACTACAGTTTAGTATGCCCTACAAACCACCACCCAAACGTTGTTTTCTCTGAGTGAATGTAAGCGTTCCCATATATGACTCTCACACTTCAACCAAAATAGAGTTTAGCAGGCCTACATTCCACACCCAGAGATTTGCTTTCTCTAAGTGACTGTAAGCTTTCTTATATGTGATTCTCAAACTTCGTCCAAACTAGAGTTTAGCATGCCTATAAAACACCACCCCATAGTTACTTTCAGTGCGTCAAAATGTATGTGTTCCTATATGTGATTCTCGTGCTTCTTCCAAACTGCAGTTTAGTAAGCCTACAAACAACCCCATCGTTGCTTTCTCTGAGGGAATGTAAGCGTTCTCATATATGACTCTCACACTTCAACCAAAACAGGGTTTTGCAGGCCTACAAACCACCCGCCAAGACTTGCTTTTTCAAAGTGGCTGTTACCTTTCCTATATAGGACTCTGGAACTTCTCCCAAGCTAGACTTTAACATGTCTACCTGACACTACTCCGTAGTTGCTCTCGGTGTGTGAATGTAAGCGTTCCTATATATGAGTCTTGTACTTCTTCCTAACTAGCATCTGGCATGCCAAAATAACACTCCCCCATAGTTGCTTTCTTTGAGTCAATGTAAACATTCCTATATATGTCTCTCGCACTTCTTCCAAACTTGAGTTATGTCTACAAACCAATCCCCGACAGCTGTTTTCTCTGAACGAATTTAAGCGTTCCTATATAGGACTATGGCACTTCCTCCAAACTAGAGTTTAGCAAGCCTACACTCCACCCCCGTTCGTTGCTTTCTCTAAGTTACTGTAAGCTTTCCTATACATGGCTCTCGAAATTTTCCAAACTAGAGTTAGCATGCCTACTATACACCTACACATAATTGCTTTGTCTGAGTGAATATAAGCCTTCCTATATATGACTGTCGCACTTTTTCCAAATTAGAGTGTAGCCAGCCTGGAAAGCACCCCTTATAGTTGCTTTCATTGAGTGAATGTTAACATTCCTATGTATGACTCTCGCAACTTTTCCAATCTAAGATTTTAGCAATGCTACAAATCCCCCGCCGAGAGTTCCTATACATAACTGTCCTCTTTTTCCAAGCTAGAGTTTAGGAAGCCTAGAAACCGTCCCCCCGTAGACGCTTTATGTGAATGTAAGCGTTCCTATATATGACTCTCGCCTTCCTCCAAACTAGAGCTTAGCAAGCCTACAAACCAACTCCCTATAATTGCTTTCTCTGAATGAATGATATCGTTCCTATATAAGACTCTCGAACTTCTTCCAAACCAGAGTTTAACAAGCCAAAAAAGCACCCCCCATAGATGCTTCCTCTAACTCAAAGCTAATATTCCTATATATGATTCAGCTTCTTCATCCAAACTAGAGTAAGGCAAGCCTACAAATCACACACCAATAGTTGCTTTCTATCAGTAAATGTAAGCATCCCTATATATGACTATAGCAATTCTTCCAAACTGGAGTTTAGCAAGCCTCCAGACCCCCGGACCCCACTCCATAGTACCCTGGGCATTGGCGCCTGCCTGTCATGCAGGACATAGGGGCGGACCCTCATCTCAGACACGGCATTGGTGGATTGTAGGCTTTTTTAAGTTTTTGAATTGAAGAAGTCTGAGAATTGGAATTGGGTTTAGGGTAAGGTTAGGTGTTAGGGACTAGGATTAGGTTTAGGGGTTAGGGTTTTAGGTTAGAATTAGGGTTAGGATTACTGTTAGGGTTAGAGATTAGGATTATGTTTAGTGGTTGGGTTTAGGTTTAGGGTGAGAGGCAAGAGTAAGGGTCAGGGATTAGGGTTACTGTTAGGAGTTAGATTCAGGGCTTACTAAGGGTTTGGTTTAGTGATAGGGTTAGGGCTTACGTTTAACGGTGTGTGTTAGGGCACGGGCCCTGTCTAACGTACGGGGCACTGTGGATGTGGAGCAAGGCTGGGTCCCCACTTCATCGTACCCTGGGTGTTGGGCTTCAACTGTCATGCAGGACAAAGGCAGAGGCTCATCTCACGCATGGTTAGGATTAAGGTTTAAGGTTAGGGTCAGGGTTGAGGGTTAGGGTGAGGGTTAACAGTTAGAGTTAGGGTAAGGGGGTTAGGGATAGGGTTAGGGTTAAGGGTTAGGTTTATGGTTCAGGTTTAAGGTTAGCATTAGAGGGTAGGTTTAGTGTAACTGTAGGTCAGTGTTGGGGTTAAATCTCTAGGCATTAGGGTAAAGGTTAGTGTTATGGTTAAGAGTTAGGGTTAGGGTTAGTGTTGGTAGGGTTAAGGTTTGGGTTGGCATTTCAGAATTAGGGATTAGGTGTTATGGTTATGGCTAGGAGTTAGGGTTAGAATTACGGTATAGGCTTGTTCTCAGGGTGTCATGCATTAACGTTAAGATAAGGGGTTGAACTTAGGGTTACGGTGAGGTTTACGTGTTGAGGTGAGCAGTAGGATCAGGGTTAGGTGTTATGTTCTGGGTTAGGGTTGTGGGTGACGGGTAGGGTTTATGCTTAGGGCATGGGCCCTGTATGCACTAGGAGGCGAAGTTAGGAGTCTGTGATGGTCGCTGAGAACACACTCTATCCCACGCAGTGTATGGGCCTCTCGGTTTCATGCCGGACACTGTGGCAGAGCCGGCTTTCATGCATGGCTTAGTAGGATTGTAGGCTTTCAAAACTCTGAGAAAACAAGAAGTCTGAGAATTAGATTTAGGGTTAAAATTACGGCACGGTTTAGGGATGAAGATTAGTGATAGGGTGAGGGCTTAGGGTTAGGGGATAGGGTTAGGGTTAGGGTTGTGGTAGGGTGAAAGTTAGGGTTTTCATTTTAGAAATAGGGATGAGGTGTTATGGTTATGACTATGGTTTAGGATTAGAATTATGGGATAGGGCTTCTTCTCAGGGTGTAATGCATTAACGTTAATTTAAGGGGATAAGTTAGCATTACGGGGAGGTTTATGGTTTACGTTTAGGAATAGGATCATGGTTAGGTGTTATGTTCAGGGTGAGGGTTATCTGTTAGGGGCAGTGCTTATACTTAGCGTACAGGCCCTGTCTGCACTGGGCGGCGGGCGGGGGTTAGGGGGATAGGATTGTCCCCGGGAACACACTCTATTGAACGCTGGGTGTGGATTCCTGGGTTTCATGCAGGACACAGTGGCAGAGCACCCTTTAACTCATGGCATGGGAGGTTTGTAGGCTTTCTAAACTCTGAGAAAGCAAGAAGTCTGAGAATGAGATTTAGGGGTAGGATTATGGTAATGTTTAGGGATGAAGATTAGTGTTAGGGTGGAGTCTTAGGGTTAGGTGTTAGGGTTAAATGTTAGTGTTAGGTTTAACAGTTACAGTTAGGTTTACGTTTAAGATTCAGGGTTAGGGTTAAGGTTTGGGTTTAGCGTTTGGCACAGGGTTAGGCTTCAGTATTAGCCTTATGGATAAGGATTAGGAGTAGGGTTAGGGTTAAGGGTTAGTGTCAGGGTTAATGGTAAGTTTCAAGATTGAGGGTTAGGGTTGCGGTTAGGGTTAGGTTTAGCGTTAGGGGTTAGGGTTAGGCTTAGGGTTAAAGGATAGTATTATGGTTAAGTGTTGGGCTTAGGGTTAGGGTTTAGTGTTAGCGTTATCATTAAGGATTAGGGTTAGGGTCAGGGTTAAATGCTTGGGTGCGGGTAATGGTTAGGGTCAGGGTTAAGGTTTACGGATAGCGTTAGTGTTAAGGGTTATGGGTAGGTTTAGGGTTCAGGGTTAGAGTTAGCATTAGGGCTTAAGGTTAGGATTAGGCAGGAGGTTAGATTTAGGGTTAGATCTAAGTGTTAGGGTAAGGGCTAGGGTTAGGGTTAAGAGATAGGGTTAGGTTTAATGCTTAGGATTAGGGTTCGGGTTTGGGGTTAAAGTAAGTGTTAGGGGTTAGGTTTAAGGATCAAAGGTTAGGGTTATTTTTAGCTGTAGTGTTAGGGTTAGGGAAAAGGGATCCCATTAGCATTAAGGGTCTTCCTTACTGTAGGGTTAAGGGTTAGGCTTAGAGTTAAAGGTTAAGGTTAGGGTCAGTGTTAAGAATTAGGGGGAGGGTTAACGGTTAGGGTAAAGGTTAAGCATTAGGGTTAGGGATTAGCGATTAGGGTTTTTGGTTAGTGTTAGGGTTAGAGGTTAGGAGTTCGTGTTTTATGAAGGGGTATGGTTAGAATTAGGATTGGGGTTAGAGTTAGGGTTAGGTATAGGGGTTAGGTTTAGGGGTTAGTTTTAGGGTAAAAGGATAGGATTAGGGTTATGGGTTGGGCTTAGGTTTAGGGTTAAAGTTTACTGCTAGGGTTAGGGATAGGGTTCAGGGTTAGCTTTAGGGGTTCTGGTTAGGGTTAGGTGTTAGGGTAGTGTCAGGGTTAGGTCTAGTCGTGAGGGTAAGGTTTAGGGTTAGCTTTAAGAGCTAGGGTTAGGTTTAATGGTTAGGATTAGGATTAGGGTTAAGGGTTAGCGTAAGGCTTAGGGGTTAGGGTGAAGGGTTAGGGTTATTGTTAGGCATAGCGTTGGGGTTAGAAGTAAGTGTTACTGTCAGTGTTAGGGTTGTAGGTAGGGTTCCGGTTAGGGTTAGCGGTTTAGAATTAGGGTTAGGGATTAGGTGTTCCAGTGATGACTAGGAGATAGGGTTAGAATTATGGGATAGGGGTTGTTCTCAGGGAATGGGTTATGCATTAACGTTAGGATAAGAGGTTAAAGTTAGGCTCACGGTGAGGTTTACGTGTTAAGGGGAGAAATAGGAACAGGGTTGGGTGTTATGTTCAGGGTTAGGGTTATCTGTTAAAGGTATTGTTTATGCTTAGCGCACGGGCCCTGTCTGCATTGGGCGGGCGGGGGGAGTTTAGGGGGCTGGGATTGTACCCGGTAACCCACTCTATCATACTCTGGGTATGGGCCCGTGGGTTTCATGCAGGACACAGTGGTAGAGCCTCCTTTCACGCATGGCATGGGAGGATTGCAGGCTTTCTAAACTCTAAGAAAGCAAGAAGTCTGAGAATTAGATTTAGGGTTAGGATTATGGTTAGGGTTAAGGATGAAGTTTAGTGTTAGGGTGAGGGCTTAAGGTTAGGGATTAGGGTTAGGGTTAAAGGTTACTCTTAGGTTTAACGATTACAGTTCGGTTTAGGGTTGAGGTTTACGGTTAGGGTTAAGATGAGGGGTTAGGGTTTGGTAGACGTTTAGGGTTAAGTGTTAGGTTTAGGGTTGGAGATTAGGATTAGGGTTAGGATTAAAGGTTAGCGTGAGAGTTAACGCTTAGGGTTAAGGTTAAGAGTTAGGGTTTATGGTTAGGCTTAGGGTTAGATTTAGGGTTAGAGTTATGTGCTATGGTTTGTGTTAGAGGTTAGGGTTAGGTTTACTGGTCACGGTTAGGGTTACGTTTAGGGGGTAGCATTAGGGTTAGGGTTAGGATTAGGGTTAAGGGATAGGATTAGGGATAAGTGTTCGGCTTAGGCTTAGGGTTTAGTGTTAGGGTTAGCATTAAGGATAAGGGTTAGGGTCAGGGTTAAATGCTTGGGTGCAGGTAATGGTTAGGGTCAGGGTTAAGGTTCACGGATAGGGTTAGTGTTAACGGTTCCGGGTAGGTTTAGGGTTCAGGGTTAGTGTTAGCATTAGGGCTTAAGTTTAGGATTAGGCGGTAGGTTAGATTTAGGGTTAGACCTAGGCGTTAGGGTAAGGGCTAGCGTTAGGGTTAAGAGATAGGGTTAGGTTTAATGCTTAGGATTAGGGTTAGGGTTTGGGGTTAAAGTAAGTGTTAGGGGTTAGGTTTAAGGATCCAAGGTTAGGGTTATTTTAGCTGTAGTGTTATGGTTAGGGATAAGGGATCCCATTAGCATTAAGGGTCTTCCTTACTGTAGGGTTAAGGGTTAGGCTTAGAGTTAAAGGTTAAGGTTAGGGTCAGTGTTAAGATTTAGGGTGAGGGTTAACGGTTAGGGTAAAGGTTAAGCGTTAGGGTTAGGGATTAGTGATTAGGGTTTTTGGTTAGTTTTAGGGTTAGTGGTTAGGAGTTAGTGTATTATGAAGGGGTATGGTTAGAAATAGGATTGGGGTTAGAGTTAGGGTGAGGTATAGGGGTTAGGTTTAGGGGTTAGTTTTAGGGTAAAAGGATAGGATTAGGGTTACGGGTTGGGCTTAGGTTTAGGGTTAAAGTTGACTGCTAGGGTTAGGGATAGGGTTCAGGGTTAGCTTTAGGGGTCTGGTTAGGATTAGGTGTTAGGTTAGTGTCAGGGTTAGGTCTAGTCGTGAGGGTAAGGTTTAGGGTTAGCTTTAAGAGCTAGGGTTAGGTTTAATGGTTAGGATTAGGATTAGGGTTAAGGGTTAGGGTAAGGCTTAGGTGTTAGGGTGAAGGGTTAGGGTCAAGGGTTAGGGTTTTTGTTAGGCATAGCGTTGGGGTTAGAAGTAAGGGTTACTGTCAGTGTTAGGGTTGTAGGTAGGGTTACGGTTAGGGTTAGCGGTTTAGAGTTAGGGTTAGGGATTAGGTGTCACAGTGATGACTAGGAGATAGGGTTAGAATTATGGGATAGGGGTTGTTCTCAGGAAATGGGTTATGCATTAACGTTGGGATAAGAGGTTAAAGTTAGGCGCACGGTGAGGTTTACGTGTTAAGGGGAGAAATAGGAACAGGGTTGGGTGTTATGTTCAGCGTTTGGGTTATCTGTTAAAGGTATTGTTTATGCTTAGCGCACGGGCCCTGTCTGCATTAGGCGGGCGGGGGGAGTTTAGGGGGCTGGGATTGTACCCGGGAACCCACTCTATCATACTCTGGGTATGGGCCCGTGGGTTTCATGCAGGACACAGTGGTAGAGCCTCCTTTCACGCATGGCATGGGAGGATTGCAGGCTTTCTAAACTCTAATCAAGCCAGAAGTCTGAGAATTAGATTTAGGGTTAGGATTATGGTTAGGGTTAAGGATGAAGTTTAGTGTTAGGGTGAGGGCTTAGGGTTAGGGAATAGGGTTAGGGTTAAAGGTTACTCTTAGGTTTAACGGTTATACTTTGGTTTAGGGTTGAGGTTTACGGTTAGGGTTAAGATGAGGGGTTAGGGTTTGGTACAGGGTTAGGGTTAAGTGTTAGGTTTAGGGTTGAAGATTAGGATTAGGGTTAGGATTAAAGGTTAGCGTGAGAGTTAACGCTTAGGGTTAAGGTTAAGAGTTAGGGTTTAGGTTTAGGGTTAGGGTTAGGGTTAGTTTTAGCGTTAGAGTTATGTGCTATGGTTTGTGTTAGAGGTTAGGGTTAGGTTTACTGGTCACGGTTAGGGTTACGTTTAGGGGTTAGCATTACGGTTAGGGTTAGGGTTAGGGTTAAGTGTTTAAAATTTTAAAATTTCCCTGCCTTTTAAAACAATGGAAAAATGGTGGTGGGTTAGGGTTAGGGTTAAGGTTAGGGTTAGGGTTAGGGTTAAGGGTTTAAAATTTTAAAATTTTAAGGTTTAAGTGTTAAGGGTTAAGGGTTTAAAATTTAAAATTTTAAAATTTCCCTGAAAAATGTTGGTGGGTTAGGGTTAGGGTTAGGGTTAAGGGTTTAAAATTTTAAAATTTCCCTGCCTTTTAAAACAATAGAAAAATGGTGGTGGGATGATACTTAGAAGAATGGCTTCTTGTCTGTCTCCACTAACAAAAATAGGCAACACCAAGTCAGCTACTCCTCAGCACAGTTATGTCCGTCGCAGCCTTCTTGGGTTTCAGGAGTCACAAACAAACGTTATCACAATTATGGTGAAACGCTGAATACCAGCAAATAATTTTCAACGTAGTGGCATACTTCTTGGAACAAGCCAGGTACCTGTGCCCACGCATAGAGGAGTATATAGAAACATGGTGGAATCCCAGCTGATGAAGCAAAGGATTCTTAAAGGAATGATATGACCATGCGGATCCTCTTTAATTCTCTGAATCAGAATCCCCACTTTTCACCTGCCAAACACATGCCCACTACTCTTCTCTGGGGATAATAAAAACAAACCAGCGATCTGACAGATGGCCTGAACACCCATCCTGACCGAACCCACAAAAAAAAAAAAGTACCCTCCAGCTACTAATTATAATGCCAATTTGCAAAATTTCCCTGCATTTTCAAACAATGGAGAAATGATGGTGGGATGATACTTAGAAGAATGGCTTCTTGTCAGTCTCCACTGACAAAAATAGGCAACACCAAGTCAGCTACGCCTCAGCATAGTTATGTCTGTCGCAGCCTTCTTTGGTTTCAGTAGGCACATACACACGTTATCACAATTATGGTGAAACGCTGAAAACCTGCAAAGGATTTTCAACATACTGGTTAATTGAAAAGCTCTGAGGCATAATTCTTTGAACAAGCTACTTTCCTGTGCCCACGCATAGAGAAGTATATAGAACCATGGTGGATTCCCAGCTCATGAAGCAAAGGATTCTTAAAGGAACGGGATTACCATGCGGATCCTGTTTAATTCTCTGAAACAGATCCGCAGTTTTCACCTGCCATACTAATACCCACTTCTCCTCTCTGGGGATAATAAAAACAAACCAGCGAACTGACAGAAGGCCTGACCAACACATCCACAGCGACCCCACAGGAAAAAATAAAAAAAAACACCGTAGCCTCCAGCTACTGATTATAATGCTAACTTGCAAAATTTTCCTGAATTTTTAAACAATGGAAAAATGATGGTGAGATGATACTTAGAAGAATGGATTCTAGTCAGTCTCCACTAACAGAAATAGGCAACACCAAGTCTGCTGCTCCTCAGCATAGTTATGTCCGTCGCAGCCTTCTTGGGTTTCAGGAGGCACAAACAAACGTTATCACAATTATGGTGAAACGCTGAACACCTGCAAATAATTTTCAACGTAGTGGTTAATTGAAAACCTCTGCGGCATACTTCTTGGAACCAGCCAGTTACCTGTTCCCACGCAAAGAGGAGTATACAGAACCATGGTGGATTTCCAGCTGATGAAGTAAGGGATTATTAAAGGAACGGGATGACCATGGGGATCATCGTTAATTCTCTAAAACAGAATCCGCCATTTTCACCTGCCAAACACATGCCCACTTCTCCTCTCTGGGGATAATAAAAACTAACCAGCGAACTGACAGAGGGCCTGACCCCCCATCCACATCGACCACACACACAAAAAAAAAACCTTACCCTCCAGCTACTAATTATAATGCTAACTTGCAAAATTTCCCTGCATTTTAAAACAATGGAAAAATGGTGGTGGGATGATACTTAGAAGAATGGCTTCTTGTCAGTCTCCACTAACATAAATAGGCAACACCAAGTCAGCTACTCCTCAGCATAGTTATGTCCGACGCCGCCTTCTTGGGTTTCAGGAGGCAAAAACAAACGTTATCACAATTATGGTGAAACGCTGAACACCTGCAAATAATTTTCAACGTAGTGGTTAATTGAAAAGCTCTGCGGCATACTTCTTGGAACAAGCCAGTTACCTGTTCCCACGCAAAGAGGAGTATATAGAACCATGGTGGATTTCCAGCTGATGAAGTGAAGGATTATTAAAGGAACGGATGACCATGGGGATAATGGTTAATTCTCTGAAACAGAATCCGCACTTTTCACCTGCCAAACACATGCCCACTTCTCCTCTCTGGGGATAATAAAAACTAACCAGCGAACTGACAGAGGGCCTCACCCCCCCATCCACATCGACCACACAAAAAAAAAAAACCGTACCCTCCAGCTACTAATTATAATGCTAACTTGCAAAATTTCCCTGCCTTTTAAAACAATGGAAAAATGGTGGTGGGATGATACTTAGAAGAATGGCTTCTTGTCTGTCTCCACTAACAAAAATAGGCAACACCAAGTCACCTACTCCTCAGCATAGTTATGTCCGTCGCAGCTTTCTTGGGTTTCAGGAGGCACATACAAACGTTATCAAAATTATGGTGAAACGCTGAAAACCTGCAAATAATTTTCAACGTACTGGTTAATTTGAAAACTCTCCAGCATACTTCTTGGAACAAGCCAGGTACCTGTGCCCTCGCATAGAGAAGTATATAGAAACATGGTGGAATCCCAGCTGATGAAGCAAAGGATTCTTAAAGGAATGAGATGACCATGCGGATCCTCTTTAATTCTCTGAATCAGAATCCCCACTTTTCACCTGCCAAACACATGCCCACTACTCTTCTCTGGGGATAATAAAAACAAACCAGCGATCTGACAGAGGGCCTGAACACCCATCCTGACCGACCCCACAAAAAAAAAAAGTACCCTCCAGCTACTAATTATAATGCCAATTTGCAAAATTTCCCTGCATTTTTAAACAATGGAGAAATGATGGTGGGATGATACTTAGAAGAATGGCTTCTTGTCAGTCTCCACTGACAAAAATAGGCAACACCAAGTCAGCTACGCCTCAGCATAGTTATGTCCGTAGCAGCCATATTTGGTTTCAGTAGGCACATACACACGTTATCACAATTATGGTGAAACGCTGAAAACCTGCAAAGGATTTTCAACATACTGGTTAATTGAAAAGCTCTGAGGCATACTTCTTGGAACAAGCCAGTTTCCTGTGCCCACGCATAGAGAAGTATATAGAACCATGGTGGATTCCCAGCTCATGAAGCAAAGGATTCTTAAAGGAACGGGATTACCATGCGGATCCTGTTTAATTCTCTGAAACAGATCTGCAGTTTTCACCTGCTATACTAATACCCACTTCTCCTCTCTGGGGATATTAAAAACAAACCAGCGAACTGACAGAGGGCCTGACCAACACACCCACACCGACCCCACAGGAAAAAAAAAAACAAAAAACACCGTAGCCTCCAGCTACTAATTATAATGCTAACTTGCAAAATTTTCCTGCATTTTTAAATAATGGAAAAATGATGGTGAGATGATACTTAGAAGAATGGATTCTTGTCAGTCTCCACTAACAAAAATAGGCAACACCAAGTCAGCTACGCCTCAGCATCGTTATGTTCGTGGCAGCCATCTTGGGTTTCAGGAGGCACAAACAAACGTTATCACAATTATGGTGAAACGCTGAACACCTGCAAATAATTTTCAACGTAGTGGTTAATTGAAAAGCTCTGCGGCATACTTCTTGGAACAAGCCACTTACCTGTTCCCACGCAAAGAGGAGTATATAGAACCATGGTGGATTTCCAGCTGATGAAGTTAAGGATTATTAAAGGAACGGGATGACCGTGGGGACCATCGTTAATTCTCTGAAACAGAATCCGCCCTTTTCACCTGCGAAACACATGCCCACTTCTCCTCTCTGGTTATAATAAAAACTAACCAGCGAACTGACAGAGGGACTGACCAACACATCCACATCGACCACACACACAAAAAAAAAACGTACCCTCCAGCTACTAATTATAATGCTAACTTGCAAAATTTCCCTGCATTTTAAAACAATGGAAAAGTGGTGGTGGGATGATACTTAGAAGAATGGCTTCTTGTCGGTCTCCACTAACAAAAATAGGCAACACCAAGTCAGCTAATCCTCAGCATAGTTATGTCCGTCGCAGCCTTCTTGGGTTTCAGGAGGCACAAACAAACGTTATCACAATTATGGTGAAACGCTGAACACCTGCAAAGAATTTTCAACGTAGTGGTTAATTGAAAAGCTCTGCGGTATACTTCAGGGAACAAGCCAGTTACCTGTTCCCACGCAAAGAGGAGTATATAGAACCATGGAGGATTTCCAGCTGATGAAGTTAAGGATTGTTAAAGGAACGGGATGACCATGGGGATCATCGTTAATTCTCTGAAACAGAATCCGCCCTTTTCACCTGCCAAACACATGCCCACTTCTCCTCTCTGGGCATAATAAAAACTAACCAGCGAACTGACAGAGGGCCTGACCCCCCCATCCACATCGACCACACACACAAAAAAACGGTACCCTCCAGCTACTAATTATAATACTAACTTGCAAAATTTCCCTGCATTTTAAAACAATGGAAAAATGGTGGTGGGATGATACTTAGAAGAATGGCTTCTTGTCAGTCTCCACTAACAAAAATAGGCAACACCAAGTCAGCTACGCCTCAGCATAGTTATGTCCGTCGCAGCCTTCTTGGGTTTCAGGAGGCACATACAAACGTTATCAAAATTATGGTGAAACCCTGAAAACCTGCAAATAATTTTCAACGTACTGGTTAATTTGAAAACTCTCCAGCATACTTCTTGGAACAAGCCAGGTACCTGTGCCCACGCATAGAGCAGTATATAGAAACATGGTGGAATCCCAGCTGATGAAGCAAAGGATTCTTAAAGAAATGAGATGAGTATGCTGATCCTGTTTAATTCTCTGAAACAGAATCCGCCCTTTTCACCTGCCAAACACATGCCCACTACTCTTCTCTGGGCATAATAAAACCAAACCAGCGATCTGACAGAGGGCCTGAACACCCATCCTGACCGACCCCACAAAAACAAAAGTACACTCCAGCTACTAATTATAATGCCAATTTGCAAAATTTCCCTGCATTTTAAAACAATGGAGAAATGATGGTGGGATGATAGTTAGAAAAATGGCTTATTGTCAGTCTCCACTGAGAAAAATAGGCAACACCAAGTCAGCTACGCCTCAGCATAGTTTTGTCCATCGCAGCCTTCTTGGGTTTCAGGAGGCACATACACACGTTATCACAATTATGGTGAAACGCTGAAAACCTGCAAAGGATTTTCAACATACTGGTTAATTGAAAAGCTCTGAGGCATACTTCTTGGAACAAGCTACTTTCCTGTGCCCACGCATAGAGAAGTATATAGCACCATGGTGGATTCCCAGCTCATGAAGCAAAGGATTCTTAAAGGAACGGGATTACCATGCGGATCCTGTTTAATTCTCTGAAACAGATCCGCAGTTTTCACCTGCCATACTAATACCCACTTCTCCTCTCTGGGGATAATAAAAACAAACCAGCGAACTGACAGAAGGCCTGACCAACACATCCACAGCGACGCCACAGGAAAAAATAAAAAAAAACACCGTAGCCTCCAGCTACTAATTATAATGCTAACTTGCAAAATTTTCCTGAATTTTTAAACAATGGAAAAATGATGGTGAGATGATACTTAGAAGAATGGATTCTAGTCAGTCTCCACTAACAGAAATAGGAAACACCAAGTCTGCTACTCCTCAGCATAGTTATGTCCGTCGCAGCCTTCTTGGGTTTCAGGAGGCACAAAGAAACGTTATCACAATTATGGTGAAACGCTGAACACCTGCAAATAATTTTCAACGTAGTGGTTAATTGAAAAGCTCTGCGGCATACTTCTTGGAACCAGCCAGTTACCTGTTCCCACGCAAAGAGGAGTATACAGAACCGTGGTGGATTTCCAGCTGATGAAGTGAAGGATTATTAAAGGAACGGATGACCATGGGGATAATGGTTAATTCTCTGAAACAGAATCCGCACTTCTCACCTGCCAAACACATGCCCACTTCTCCTCTCTGGGGATAATAAAAACTAACCAGCGAACTGACAGAGGGCCTCACCCCCCCATCCACATCGACCACACACAAAAAAAAAACCGTACCCTCCAGCTACTAATTATAATGCTAACTTGCAAAATTTCCCTGCCTTTTAAAACAATGGAAAAATGGTGGTGGGATCATACTTAGAAGAATGGCTTCTTGTCTGTCTCCACTAACAAAAATAGGCAACACCAAGTCAGCTACTCCTCAGCATAGTTATGTCCGTCGCAGCTCTCTTGGGTTTCAGGAGGCACATACACACGTTATCACAATTATGGTGAAACGCTGAAAACCTGCAAAGGATTTTCAACATACTGGTTAATTGAAAAGCTCTGAGGCATACTTCTTGGAACAAGCCAGTTTCCTGTGCCCACGCATAGAGAAGTATATAGAACCATGGTGGATTCCCAGCTCATGAAGCAAAGGATTCTTAAAGGAACGGGATTAACATGCGGATCCTGTTTAATTCTCTGAAACAGATCCGAAGTTTTCACCTGCCATACTAATACCCACTTCTCCTCTCTGGGGATATTAAAAACAAACCAGCGAACTGACAGAGGGCCTGACCAACACTCCCACACCGACCCCACAGGAAAAAAAAAAAAAAAAAAAAAAAAAAAAACACCGTTTCCTCCAGCTACTAATTATAATGCTAACTTGCAAAATTTTCCTGCATTTTTAAATAATGGAAAAATGATGGTGAGATGATACTTAGAAGAATGGATTCTTGTCAGTCTCCACTAACAAAAATAGGCAAAACCAAGTCAGCTACGCCTCAGCATCCTTATGTTCGTGGAAGCCATCTTGGGTTTCAGGAGGCACAAACAAACGTTATCACAATTATGGTGAAACGCTGAACACGTGCAAATAATTTACAACGTAGTGGTTAATTGAAAACTCTGCGGCATACTTCTTGGAACAAGCCAGTTACCTGTTCCCACGCAAAGAGGAGTATATAGAACCATGGTGGATTTCCAGCTGATGAAGTAAAGCATTATTAAAGGAACGGGATGACCATGGGGATCATCGTTAATTCTCTGAAACAGAATCCGCCCTTTTCACCTTCCAAACACATGCCCACTTCTCCTCTCTGGGGATAATAAAAACTAACCAGCGAACTGACAGAGGGCTTGACCCCCCCATCCACATAGACCACACACACAAAAAAAAACCGTACCCTCCAGCTACTAATTATAATGCTAACTTGCAAAATTTCCCTGCATTTTAAAACAATGGAAAAATGGTGGTGAGATGATACTTAGAAGAATGGCTTCTTGTCTGTCTCCAGTAACAAAAATAGGCAACACCAAGTCAGCTACTCCTCAGCATAGTTATGTCCGTCGCAGCCTTCTTGGGTTTCAGGAGGCACATACAAACGTTATCAAAATTATGGTGAAATGCTGAACACCTGCAAATAATTTTCAACGTACTGGTTAATTTGAGAACTCTCCAGCATACTTCTTGGAACAAGCCAGGTACCTGTGCCCACGCATAGAGGAGTATATAGAAACATGGAGGAATCTCAGCTAATGAAGCAAAGGATTCTTAAAGGAAAGAGATGACCATGCGGATCCTGTTTAATTCTCTGAAACAGAATCCGCACTTTTCACCTGCCAAACACATGCCCACTACTCTTCTCTGGGGATAATAAAAACAAACCAGCGATCTGACAGAGGGCCTGAACACCCATCCTGACCGACCCCACAAAAAAAAAAAGTACCCTCCAGCTACTAATTATAATGCCAATTTGCAAAATTTCCCTGCATTTTTAAACAATGGAGAAATGATGGTGGGATGATACTTAGAAGAATGGCTTCTTGTCAGTCTCCACTGACAAAAATGGGCAACACCAAGTCAGCTACGCCTCGGCATAATTATGTCCGTAGCAGCCATATTTGGTTTCAGTAGGCACATACACACGTTATCACAATTATGGCGAAACGCTGAAAACCTTCAAAGGATTTTCAACATACTGGTTAATTGAATAGCTCTGAGGCATACTTCTTGGAACAAGCCAGTTTCCTGTGCCCACGCATAGAGAAGTATATAGAACCATGGTGGATTCCCAGCTCATGAAGCAAAGGATTCTTGAAGGAACGGGATTACCATGCGGATCCTGTTTAATTCTCTGAAACAGATCCGCAGTTTTCACCTGCCATACTAATACCCACTTCTCCTCTCTGGGGATAATAAAAACAAACCAGCGAACTGACAGAGAGCCTGACCAACACATCCACACCGACCCCACAGGAAAAAAAAAAAACAACACCGCAGCCTCCAGCTACTAATTATAATGCTAACTTGCAAAATTTTCCTGCATTTTTAAACAATGGAAAAATGATGGTGAGATGATACTTAGAAGAATGGATTCTTGTCAGTCTCCACTAACAAAAATAGGCAAAACCAAGTCAGCTACGCCTCAGCATAGTTATGTTCGTGGCAGCCATCTTGGGTTTCAGGAGGCATAAACAAACGATATCACAATTATGGTGAAACGCTGAACACCTGCAAATAATTTTCAACGTAGTGGTTAATTGAAAAGCTCTGCGGCATACTTCTTGGAACAAGCCAGTTACCTGTTCCCACGCAAAGAGGAGTATATAGAAACATGGTGGATTTCCAGCTGATGAAGTAAAGGATTATTAAAGGAACGGATGACCATGGGGATCATCGTTAATTCTCTGAAACAGAATCCGCCCTTTTCACCTGCCAAACACATGCCCACTTCTTCTCTTTGGGGATAATAAAAACTAACCAGCGAACTGACAGAGGGCCTGACCCCCCATCCACATCGACCACACACAAAAAAATACCGTACCCTCCAGCTACTAATTATAATGCTAACTTGCAAAATTTCCCTGCATTTTAAAACAATGGAAAAATGGTGGTGGGATGATACTTAGAAGAATGGCTTCTTGTTAGTCTCCACCAAAAAAAATAGGCAACAACAAGTCAGCTACTCCTCAGCATAGTTATGTCCATCGCAGCCTTCTTGGGTTTCAGGAGGCACAAACAAACGTTATCACAATTATGGTGAAATGCTGAACACCTGCAAATAATTTTCAACGTAGTGGTTAATTGAAAAGCTCTGCGGCATACTTCTTGGAACAAGCCAGTTACCTGTTCCCACACAAAGAGGAGTATACAGAACCATGGTGGATTTCCAGCTGATGAAGTAAAGGATTATTAAAGGAACGGGATGACCATGGGGATCATCGTTAATTCTCTGAAACAGAATCCGTCCGTTTCACCTGCCAAACACATGCCCACTTCTCCTCTCTGGGGATAATAAAAACAAACCAGCGAACTGACAGAGGGCCTGACCAACACATCCACACCGACCCCACAGGAAAAAAAAAAAAAAAAAAAAAAAAAACACCGTAGCCTCCAGCTACTAATTATAATGCTAACTTGCAAAATTTTCCTGCATTTTTAAACAATGGAAAAATGATGGTGAGATGATACTTAGAAGAATGGATTCTTGTCAGTCTCCACTAACAAAAATAGGCAAAACCAAGTCAGCTACGCCTCAGCATAGTTATGTCCGTCGCAGCCTTCTTGGGTTTCAGGAGGCACAAACAAACGTTATCACAATTATGGTGAAACGCTGAACACCTGCAAATAATTTTCAACGTAGTGGTTAATTGAAAAGCTCTGCGGCATACTTCTTGGAACAAGCCAGTTACCTGTTCCCACGCAAAGAGGAGTATATAGAACCATGGTGGATTTCCAGCTGATCAGGTAAAGGATTATTAAAGGAACGGGATGACCATGGGGATCATCGTTAATTTTCTGAAACAGAATCCGCCCTTTTCACCTGCCAAACACATGGCCACTTCTCCTCTCTGGGGATAATAAAAACTAACCAGTGAACTGACAGAGGGCCTGACCCCCCCCATCCACATCGACCACCAAAAAAAAAAAAAAAAAACCGTACCCTCCAGCTACTAATTATAATGCTAACTTGCAAAATTTCCCTGCATTTTAAAACAATGGAAAAATGGTGGTGGGATGATACTTAGAAGAATGGCTTCTTGTCAGTCTCCATGAACAAAAATAGGCAACACCAAGTCAGCTACTCCTCAGCATAGTTATGTCCGTCGCAGACTTCTTGGGTTTCAGGAGGCACAAACAAACGTTATCACAATTATGATGAAACGCTGAACACCTGCAAATAATTTTCTATGTACTTTTTATTTGAAAAGCTCTGTGCCATACTTCTTGGAACAAGCCAGTAACCTGTGGCCACCCATACGGGAGTATATAGAACCATGGTGGTTTTCCAGCTGATGAAGCAAAGGATTCTTAAATGAAGCGGATGACCCTGCGGATCCTGTTTAATTCTTTGAAACAGAATCCGCACTTTTCACCTGCCAAACACATGCCCACTTCTCCTCTCTGGGGATAATAAAAACAAACGAGCGAACATCTAGAGGGCCTTGCACCCACATCCACACCGACCCCACAAAAAAAAAAAAGGACCCTCCAGCTACTAATTATAATACTAACTTGCAAAATTTCCCTGCATTTTAAAACAATGGAAAAATGGTGGTGGGATGATACTTAGAAGAATGGCTTCTTGTCAGTCTCCACTAACAAAAATAGGCAACACCAAGTCAGCTACTCCTCAGCATAGTTATGTCCGTCGCAGCCTTCTTGGGTTTCAGGAGGCACAAACAAACGTTATCACAATTATGGTGAAACGCTGAACACCTGCAAATAATTTTCAACGTACTGGTTAATTGAAAATCTCTGCGGCATACTTCTTGGAACAAGCCAGTTACTTGTTCCCACGTAAAGAGGAGTATATAGAACCATGGTGGATTTCCAGCTGATGAATTTAAGGATTATTAAAGGAACGGCATGACCATGGGGATCATCGTTAATTCTCTGAAACAGAATCCGCCCTTTTCACCTGCCAAACACATGCCCACTTCTCCTCTCTGGGGATAATAAAAACTAACCAGCGAACTGACAGAGGGCCTGACCCCCCCCATCCACATCGACCACACACAAAAAAAAACCGTACCCTCCAGCTACTAATTATAATGCTAACTTGCAAAATTTCCCTGCATTTTAAAACAATGGAAAAATGGTGGTGAGATGATACTTAGAAGAATGGCTTCTTGTCTGTCTCCACTAACAAAAATAGGCAACACCAAGTCAGCTACTCCTCAGCATAGTTACGTCCGTCGCAGCCTTCTTGGGTTTCAGGAGGCACATACAAACGTTATCAAAATTATGGTGAAACGCTGAAAACCTGCAAATAATTTTCAACGTACTGGTTAATTTGAAAACTCTCCAGCATACTTCTTGGAACAAGCCAGGTACCTGTGCCCACGCATAGAGGAGTATATAGAAACATGGTGGAATCCCAGCTGATGAAGCAAAGGATTCTTAAAGGAATGAGATGACCATGCAGATCCTGTTTAATTCTCTGAAACAGAATCCGCACTTTTCACCTGCCAAACACAGGCCCACTACTCTTCTCTGGCGATAATAAAAACAAACCAGCGATCTGACAGAGGGCCTGAACACCCATCCTGACCGACCCCACAAAAAAAAAAAAGTACCGTCCAGCTACTAATTATAATGCCAATTTGCAAAATTTCCCTGCATTTTTAAACAATGGAGAAATGATCTTGAGATGATACTTAGAAGAATGGATTCTTGTCAGTCTCCACTAACAAAAATAGGCAAAACCAAGTCAGCTACGCCTCAGCATAGTTATGTCCGTCGCAGCCTTCTTGGGTTTCAGGAGGCACAAACAAACGTTATCACAATTATGGTGAAACGCTGAACACCTGCAAATAATTTTCAACGTAGTGGTTAATTGAAAAGCTCTGCGGCATACTTCTTGGAACAAGCCAGTTACCTGTTCCCACGCAAAGAGGAGTATATAGAACCATGGTGGATTTCCAGCTGATCAGGTAAAGGATTATTAAAGGAACGGGATGACCATGGGGATCATCGTTAATTTTCTGAAACAGAATCCGCCCTTTTCACCTGCCAAACACATGGCCACTTCTCCTCTCTGGGGATAATAAAAACTAACCAGTGAACTGACAGAGGGCCTGACCCCCCCCATCCACATCGACCACCAAAAAAAAAAAAAAAAAACCGTACCCTCCAGCTACTAATTATAATGCTAACTTGCAAAATTTCCCTGCATTTTAAAACAATGGAAAAATGGTGGTGGGATGATACTTAGAAGAATGGCTTCTTGTCAGTCTCCATGAACAAAAATAGGCAACACCAAGTCAGCTACTCCTCAGCATAGTTATGTCCGTCGCAGCCTTCTTGGGTTTCAGGAGGCACAAACAAACGTTATCACAATTATGATGAAACGCTGAACACCTGCAAATAATTTTCTATGTACTTTTTATTTGAAAAGCTCTGTGCCATACTTCTTGGAACAAGCCAGTAACCTGTGGCCACCCATACGGGAGTATATAGAACCATGGTGGTTTCCCAGCTGATGAAGCAAAGGATTCTTAAATGAAGCGGATGACCATGCGGATCCTGTTTAATTCTTTGAAACAGAATCCGCACTTTTCACCTGCCAAACACATGCCCACTTCTCCTCTCTGGGGATAATAAAAACAAACGAGCGAACATCTAGAGGGCCTTGCACCCACATCCACACCGACCCCACAAAAAAAAAAAGGACCCTCCAGCTACTAATTATAATACTAACTTGCAAAATTTCCCTGCATTTTAAAACAATGGAAAAATGGTGGTGGGATGATACTTAGAAGAATGGCTTCTTGTCAGTCTCCACTAACAAAAATAGGCAACACCAAGTCAGCTACTCCTCAGCATAGTTATGTCCGTCGCAGCCTTCTTGGGTTTCAGGAGGCACAAACAAACGTTATCACAATTATGGTGAAACGCTGAACACCTGCAAATAATTTTCAACGTACTGGTTAATTGAAAATCTCTGCGGCATACTTCTTGGAACAAGCCAGTTACTTGTTCCCACGTAAAGAGGAGTATATAGAACCATGGTGGATTTCCAGCTGATGAATTTAAGGATTATTAAAGGAACGGCATGACCATGGGGATCATCGTTAATTCTCTGAAACAGAATCCGCCCTTTTCACCTGCCAAACACATGCCCACTTCTCCTCTCTGGGGATAATAAAAACTAACCAGCGAACTGACAGAGGGCCTGACCCCCCCCATCCACATCGACCACACACAAAAAAAAACCGTACCCTCCAGCTACTAATTATAATGCTAACTTGCAAAATTTCCCTGCATTTTAAAACAATGGAAAAATGGTGGTGAGATGATACTTAGAAGAATGGCTTCTTGTCTGTCTCCACTAACAAAAATAGGCAACACCAAGTCAGCTACTCCTCAGCATAGTTACGTCCGTCGCAGCCTTCTTGGGTTTCAGGAGGCACATACAAACGTTATCAAAATTATGGTGAAACGCTGAAAACCTGCAAATAATTTTCAACGTACTGGTTAATTTGAAAACTCTCCAGCATACTTCTTGGAACAAGCCAGGTACCTGTGCCCACGCATAGAGGAGTATATAGAAACATGGTGGAATCCCAGCTGATGAAGCAAAGGATTCTTAAAGGAATGAGATGACCATGCAGATCCTGTTTAATTCTCTGAAACAGAATCCGCACTTTTCACCTGCCAAACACAGGCCCACTACTCTTCTCTGGCGATAATAAAAACAAACCAGCGATCTGACAGAGGGCCTGAACACCCATCCTGACCGACCCCACAAAAAAAAAAAGTACCGTCCAGCTACTAATTATAATGCCAATTTGCAAAATTTCCCTGCATTTTTAAACAATGGAGAAATGATGGTGGGATGATACTTAGAAGAATGGCTTCTTGTCAGTCTCCACTGACAAAAATAGGCAACACCAAGTCAGCTACGCCTCAGCATAGTTATGTCAAGCAGCCATATTTGGTTTCAGTAGGCACATACACACGTTATCACAATTATGGTGAAACGCTGAAAACCTGCAAAGGATTTTGAACATACTGGTTAATTGAAAAGCTCTGAGGCATACTTCTTGGAACAAGCCAGTTTCCTGTGCCCACGCATAGAGAAGTATATAGAACCTTGGTGGATTCCCAGCTCATGAAGCAAAGGATTCTTAAAGGAACAGGATTACCATGCGGATCCTGTTTAATTCTCTGAAACAGATCCGCAGTTTTCACCTGCCATACTAATACCCACTTCTCCTCTCTGGGGATAATAAAAACAAACCAGCGAACTGACAGAGGGCCTGACCAACACATCCACACGGACCCCACAGGAAAAAAAAAAAAAAACACCGTAGCCTCCAGCTACTAATTATAATGCTAACTTGCAAAATTATCCTGCATTTTTAAATAATGGAAAAATGATGGTGAGATGATACTTAGAAGAATGGATTCCTGTCAGTCTCCACTAACAAAAATAGGCAAAACCAAGTCAGCTACGCCTCAGCATCATCATGTTCATGGCAGCCATCTTGGTTTTCAGGAGGCACAAACAAACGTTATCACAATTATGGTGAAACGCTGAACACCTGCAAATAATTTTCAACGTACTGGTTAATTGAAAAGCTCTGCGGCATCCTTCTTGGAACAAGCCAGTTACCTGTTCCCACGCAAAGAGGAGTATATAGAACCATGGTGGATTTCCAGCTGATGAAATAAAGGATTATTAAAGGAACGGGATAACCATGGGGATCATCGTTAATTCTCTGAAACAGAATCTGCCCTTTTCACCTGCCAAACACATGCCCACTTCTCCTCTCTGGGGATAATAAAAACTAACCAGCGAACTGACAGAGGGCCTGACCCCCCCATCCACATCGACCACACACAAAAAAAAAACCGTACCCTCCAGCTACTAATTATAATGCTAACTTGCAAAATTTCCCTGCATTTTAAAACAATGGAAAAATGGTGGTGGGATGATACTTAGAAGAATGGCTTCTTGTCTGTCTCCACTAACAAAAATAGGCAACACCAAGTCAGCTACTCCTCAGTATAGTTATGTCCGTCGCACCCTTCTTGGGTTTCAGGAGGCACAAACAAACGTTATCACAATTATGGTGAAACTCTGAACACCTGCAAATAATTTTCAACGTAGTGGTTAATTCAAAAGCTCTGCGGCATACTTCTTGGAACAAGCCAGTTTACTGTTTCCACGCAAAGAGGAGTATACAGAACCATGGTGGATTTCCAGCTGATGAAGTAAAGGATTATTAAAGGAACGGGATGACCATGGGGATCATCGTTAATTCTCTGTAACAGAATCCGCCCTTTTCACCTGCCAAACACATGCCCACTTCTCCTCTCTGGTTATAATAAAAACTAACCAGCGAACTGACAGAGGGCATGACCCCCCCATCCACATCGACCACACACAAAAAAAAAAACGTACCCTCCAGCTACTAATTATAATGCTAACTTGCAAAATTTCCCTGCATTTTAAAACAATGGAAAAATGGTGGTGGGATGATACTTAGAAGAATGGCTTCTTGTGTGTCTTCACTAACAAAAATAGGCAACACCAAGTCAGCTACTCCTCAGCATAGTTATGTCCGTCGCAGCCTTCTTGGGTTTCAGGAGGCACAAACAAACGTTATCACAATTATGGTGAAACCCTGAACACCTGCAAGTAATTTTCAACGTAGTGGTTAATTGAAGAGCTCTGCGGCATACTTCTTGGAACAAGCCAGTTTCCTGTTCCCACGCAAAGAGGAGTATATAGAACCATGGAGGATTTCCAGCTGATGAAGTAAAGGATTATTAAAGGAACGGGATGACCATGGGGATCATCGTTAATTCTCTGAAACAGAATCCGCCCTTTTCACCTGCCAAACACATGCCCACTTCTCCTCTCTGGGGATAATAAAAACTAACCAGCGAACTGACAGAAGGCCTGCCCCTCCCATCCACATCGACCACACACACAAAAAAACCGTACCCTCCAGCTACTAATTATAATGCTAACTTGCAAAATTTCCCTGCATTTTAAAACAATGGAAAAATGGTGGTGTGATGATACTTAGAAGAATGGCTTCTTGTCTGTCTCCATTAACAAAAATAGGCAACACCAAGTCAGCTACCCCTCAGCATAGTTATGTCCGTCGCAGCCTTCTTGGGTTTCAGGAGGCACAAACAAACGTTATCACAATTATGGTGAAACGCTGAACACCTGCAAATAATTTTCAACGTACTGGTTAATTTGAAAACCCTCCAGCATACTTCTTGGAACAAGCCAGGTACCTGTGCCCACGCATAGAGGAGTATATAGAAACATGGTGGAATCCCAGCTGATGAAGCAAAGGATTCTTAACGGAATGAGATGACCATGCGGATCCTGTTTAATTCTCTGAAACAGAATCCGCACTTTTCACCTGCCAAACACATGCCCACTACTCTTCTCTGGGGATAATAAAAACAAACCAGAGATCTGACAGAGGGCCTGAACACCCATCCTGACCGACCCCACAAAAAAAAAAAGTACCCTCCAGCTACTAATTATGATGCCAATTTGCAAAATTTCCCTGCATTTTTAAAAAATGGAGAAATGATGGTGGGATGATACTTAGAAGAATGGCTTCTTGTCAGTCTCCACTGACAAAAATAGGCAACACCAAGTCAGCTACACCTCAGCATAGTTATGTCCGTAGCAGCCATATTTGGTTTCAGTAGGCACATACACACGTTATCACAATTATGGTGAAACGCTGAAAACCTGCAAAGGATTTTCAACATACTGGTTAATTGAAAAACTCTGAGGCATACTTCTTGGAACAAGCCAGTTTCCTGTGCCCACGCATAGGGAAGTATATAGAACCATGGTGGATTCCCAGCTCATGAAGCAAAGGATTCTTAAAGGAACAGGATTACGATGCGGATCCTGTTTAATTCTCTGAAACAGATCCGCAGTTTTCACCTGCCATACTAATACCCACTTCTCCTCTCTGGGGATAATAAAAACAAACCAGCGAACTGACAGAGGGCCTGACCAACACATCCACACCGACCCCACAGGAAAAAAAAAAAAAAACTTCGTAGCCTCCAGCTACTAATTATAATGCTAACTTGCAAAATTTTCCTGCATTTTTAAACAATGGAAAAATGATGGTGAGATGATACTTAGAAGAATGGATTCTTGTCAGTATCCACTAACAAAAATAGGCAATACCAAGTCAGCTATGCCTCAGCATCGTTATGTCCGTCGCAGCCTTCTTGGGTTTCAGGAGGTACAAACAAACGTTATCACAATTATGGTGAAACGCTGAACACCAGCAAATAATTTTCAACGTAGTGGTTAATTGAAAAGCTCTGCGGCATACTTCTTGGAACAAGCCAGTTACCTGTTCCCACGCAAAGAGGAGTATATAGAACCATGGTGGATTTCCAGCTGATGAAGTAAAGGATTATTAAAGGAACGGGATGACCATGGGGATCATCATTAATTCTCTGAAACAGAATCCGCCCTTTTCACCTGCCAAACACATGCCCACTTCTCCTCTCTGGGGATAATAAAAACTAACCAGTGAACTGACAGAGGGCCTGACCCACCCATCCACATCGACCACACACAAAAAAAAACCGTACCCTCCAGCTACTAATTATAATGCTAACTTGCAAAATTTCCCTGCATTTTAAAACAATGGAAAAATGGTGGTGGGATGATACTTAGAAGAATGGCTTCTTGTCTGTCTCCACTAACAAAAATAGGCAACACCAAGTCAGCTACTCCTCAGCATAGTTATGTCCGTCGCAGCCTTCTTGGGTTTCAGGAGGCACATACAAACGTTATCACAATTATGGTGAAACGCTGAACACCTGCAAATAATTTTCAACGTACTGGTTAATTTGAAAACTCTCCAGCATACTTCTTGGAACAAGCCAGGTACCTGTGCCCACGCATAGAGGAGTATATAGAAACATGGTGGAATCCCAGCTGATGAAGCAAAGGATTCTTAAAGGAATGACACGACCATGCGGATCCTGTTTAATTGTCTGAAACAGAATCCGCACTTTTCACCTGCCAAACACATGCCCACTACTCTTCTCTGGGGATAATAAAAACAAACCAGCGATCTGAGAGAGGGCCTGAACACACATTCTGACCGACCCCACAAAAAAAAAAAGTACCCTCCAGCTACTAATTATAATGCCAATTTGCAAAGTTTCCCTGCATTTTTAAACAATGGAGAAATGATGGTGGCATGATACTTAGAAGAATGGCTTCTTGTCAGTCTCCACTGACAAAAGTAGGCAACACCAAGTCTGCTACGCCTCAGCATAGTTCTGTCCGTAGCAGCTATATTTGGTTTCAGTAGGCACATACACACGTTATCACAATTATGGTGAAACGCTGAAAAGCTGCAAATAATTTTCAACGTACTGGTTAATTTGAAAACTCTCCAGCATACTTCTTGGAACAAGCCAGTTTCCTGTGCCCACGGATAGAGAAGTATATAGAACCATGGTGGATTCGCAGCTCATGAAGCAAAGGATTCTTAAAAAAACGGGATTACCATGCGGATCCTGTTTAATTCTCTGAAACAGATCCGCAGTTTTCACCTGCCATACTAATGCCAACTTCTCCTCTCTGGGGATAATAAAAACAAACCAGCGAACTGACAGAGGGCCTGACCAACACATCCACACCGACCCCACAGGAAAAAAAAAAAAAAAACACCGTAGACTCCAGCTACTAATTATAATGCTAACTTGCAAAATTTTCCTGCATTTTTAAACAATGGAAAAGTGATGGTGAGATGATACTTAGAAGAATGGATTCTTGGCAATCTCCACTAACAAAAATAGGCAAAACAAAGTCAGCTACGCCTCAGCATAGTTATGACCATCGCAGCCTTCTTGGGTTTCAGGAGGCACAAACAAACGTTATCACAATTATGGTGAAACGCTGAACACCTGCAAATAATTTTCAACGTAGTGGTTAATTGAAAAACTCTGCGGCATACTTCTTGGAACAAGCCAGTTACCTGTTCCCACGCAAAGAGGAGTATATAGAACCATGGTGGATTTCCAGCTGATGAAATAAAGGATTATTAAAGGAACGGGATGACCATGGGGATCATCGTTAATTCTCTGAAACAGAATCCGCCCTTTTCACCTGCCAAACACATGCCCACTTCTCCTCTCTGGGGATAATAAAAACTAACCAGCGAACTGACAGAGGGCCTGACCCCCCCATCCACATCGACCAGACACACAAAAAAAACCGTACCCTCCAGCTACTAATTATAATGCTAACTTGCAAAATTTCCCTGCATTTTAAAACAATGGAAAAATGGTGTTGGGATGATACTTAGAAGAATGGCTTCTTGTCTGTCTCCACTAACAAAAATAGGCAACACCAAGTCAGCTACTCCTCAGCATAGTTATGTCCATCGCAGCCTTCTTGGGTTTCAGGAGGCACAAACAAACGTTATCACAATTATGGTGAAACGCTGAACACCTGCAAGTAATTTTCAACGTAGTGGTTAATTGAAAAGCTCTGCGGCATACTTCATGGAACAAGCCAGTTACCTGTTCCCACGCAAAGAGGAGTATATAGAACCATGGAGGATTTCCAGCTGATGAAGTAAAGGATTATTAAAGGAACGGGATGAGCATGGGGATCATTGTTAATTCTCTGAAACAGAATCCGCCCTTTTCTCCTGCCAAACACATGCCCACTTCTCCTCTCTGGTTATAATAAAAACTAACCAGCGAACTGACAGAGGGCCTGACCCCCCCATCCACATCGACCACACAAAAAAAAAAACCGTACCCTCCAGCTACTAATTATAATGCTAACTTGCAAAATTTCCCTGCATTTTAAAACAATGCAAAAATGGTGGTGGGATGATACTTAGAAGAATGGCTTCTTGTCTGTTTCCACTAACAAAAATAGGCAACACCAAGTCAGCTACTCCTCAGCATAGTTATGTCCGTCGCAGCCTTCTTGGGTTTCAGGAGGCACATACAAACGTTACCAAAATTATGGTGAAACGCTGAAAACCTGCAAATAATTTTCCACATACTGGTTAATTTGAAAACTCTCCAGCATACTTCTTGGAACAAGCCAGGTACCTGTGCCCATGCATAGAGGAGTATATAGAAACATGGTGGAATCCCAGCTGATGAAGCAAAGGATTCTTAAAGGAATGAGATGACCATGCGGATCCTCTTTAATTCTCTGAAACAGAATCCGCCCGTTTGTCCTGCCAAACACATGCCCACTTCTCCTCTCTGGGGAAAATAAAAACTAACCAGCGAACTGACAGAGGGCCTGAACACCCATCCTGACCGACCCCACAAAAAAAATAATACCCACCAGCTACTAATTATAATGCTAATTTGCAAAATTTCCCTGCAGTTTTAAACAATGGAGAAATGATGGTGGGATGATACTTAGAAGAATGGCTTCTTGTCAGTCTCCACTGATAAAAATAGGCAACACCAAGTCAGCTACGCCTCGGCATAGTTATGTCCGTAGCAGCCATATTTGGTTTCAGTAGGCACATACACAGGTTATCACAATTATGGTGAAACGCTGAAAACCTGCAAAGGATTTTCAACATACTGGTTAATTGAAAAGCTCTGAGGCATACTTCTTGGAACAAGCCAGTTTCCTATGCCCACGCATAGAGAAGTATATAGAACCATGGTGGATTCCCAGCTCATGAAGCAAAGGATTCTTAAAGGAACGGGATTACCATGGGGATCCTGTTTAATTCTCTGAAACAGATCCGCATTTTTCACCTGCCAAACACATGCCCACTTCTCCTCTCTGGGGATAATAAAAACAAACCAGTGAATTGACAGATGGCCTGATCAACCCATCCACACTGACCCCACAAAAAAAAAAAAGTACCCTCCAGCTACTAATTATAATGCTAACTTGCAAAATTTCTCTGCATTTTTAAACAATGGAAAAATGATGGTGGGATGATACTTAGAAGAATGGCTTTTTGTCAGTCTCCACTGACAAAAATAGGCAACACGAAGTCAGCTACGCTTCAGCGTACTTATGTCCTTGGCAGCGATATTGGGTTTCAGGAGACACATACACACGTTATCACAATTATGGTGAAACCCTAAAAACCTGCAAAGGATTTTCAACATACTGGTTCATTGAAAAGCTCTGAGGCATACTTCTTGGAACAAGCCAGTTTCCTGTGCCCACGCATAGAGAAGTATATAGAACCATGGTGGATTCCCAGCTCATGAAGCAAAGGATTCTTAAAGGAACGGGATTACCATGCGGATCCTGTTTAATTCTCTGAAACAGATCCGCAGTTTTCACCTGCCATACTAATACCCACTTCTCCTCTCTGGGGATAATAAAAACAAACCAGCGAACTGACAGGGGCCTGACCAACACATCCACACCGACCCCACAGGAAAAAAAAAAAAAACACCGTAGCCTCCAGCTACTAATTATAATGCTAACTTGCAAAATTTTCCTGCATTTTTAAACAATGGAAAAATGATGGTGAGATGACACTTAGAAGAATGGATGCTTGTCAGTCTCCACTAACAAAAATAGGCAAAACCAAGTCAGCTACGCCTCAGCGTCGTTATGTTCGTGGCAGCCATCTTGGGTTTCAGGAGGCACAAACAAACGTTATCACAATTATGGTGAAACGCTGAACACCTGCAAATAATTTTCAACGTAGTGGTTAATTGAAAAGCTCTGGTTCATACTTCTTGGAACAAGCCAGTTACCTGTTCCCACGCAAAGAGGAGTATATAGAACCATGGTGGATTTCCAGCTGATGAAGTAAAGGATTATTAAAGGAACGGGATGACCATGGGGATCATCGTTAATTCTCTGAAACAGAATCCGCCCTTTTCTCCTGCCAAACACATGCCCACTTCTCCTCTCTGGTTACAATAAAAACTAACCAGCGAACTGACAGAGGGCCTGACCCCCCCCATCCACAACGACCACACACAAAAAAAAACCGTACCCTCTAGCTACTAATTATAATGCTAACTTGCAAAATTTCCCTGCATTTTTAAACAATGGAAAAATGGTGGTGGGATGATACTTAGAAGAATGGCTTCTTGTCTGTCCCCACTAACATAAATAGGCAACACCAAGTCAGCTACCCCTCAGCATAGTTATGTCCGTCGCAGCCTTCTTGGGTTTCAGGAGGCACATACAAACGTTATCAAAATTATGGTGAAACGCTGAAAACCTGCAAATAATTTTCAACGTACTGGTTAATTTGAAAACTCTCCAGCATACTTCTTGGAACAAGCCAGGTACCTGTGCCCACGCATAGAGGAGTATATAGAAACATGGTGGAATCCCAGCTGATGAAGCAAAGGATTCTTAAAGGAATGAGATGACCATGCGGATCCTGTTTAATTCTCTGAAACAGAATCCACACTTTTCACCTGCCAAACACATGCCCACTACTCTTCTCTGGCGATAATAAAAACAAACCGGCGATCTGACAGAGGCCCTGAACACCCATCCTGACCGACCCCACAAAAAAATAAGTACCCTCCAGCTACTAATTATAATGCCAATTTGAAAAATTTCCCTGCATTTTTAAACAATGGAGAAATGATGGTGGGAAGATACTTAGAAGAATGGCTTCTTGTCAGTCTCCACTGAGAAAAATAGGCAACACCAAGTCAGCTACGCCTCAGCATAGTTATGTCCGTAGCAGCCATATTTGGTTTCAGTAGGCACATACACACGTTATCACAATTATGGTGAAACCCTAAAAACCTGCAAAGGATTTTCAACATACTGGTTCATTGAAAAGCTCTGAGGCATACTTCTTGAAACAAGCCAGTTTCCTGTGCCCACGCATAGAGAAGTATATAGAACCATGGTGGATTCCCAGCTCATGAAGCAAAGGATTCTTAAAGGAACGGGATTAACATGCGGATCCTGTTTAATTCTCTGAAACAGATCCGAAGTTTTCACCTGCCATACTAATACCCACTTCTCCTCTCTGGGGATAATAAAAACAAACCAGCGAACTGACAGAGGGCCTGACCAACACATCCACACCGACCCCACAGGAAAAAAAAAAAAAACACCGTAGCCTCCAGCTACCAATTATAATGCTAACTTGAAAAATTTTCCTGCATTTTTAAACAATAGAAAAATTATGGTGAGATGATACTTAGAAGAATGGATTCTTGTCAGTCTCCACTAACAAAAATAGGCAAAACCAAGTCAGCTACGCCTCAGCATCGTTATGTTCGTGGCAGCCTTCTTGGGTTTCGGGAGGCACAAACAAACGTTATCACAATTATGGTGAAACCCTGAACACCTGCAAATAATTTTCAACGTACTGGTTAATTGAAAAGCTCTGCGGCATACTTCTTGGAACAAGCCAGTTACCTGTTCCCACGCAAAGAGGAGTATATAGAACCATGGTGGATTTCCAGCTGAGGAAGTAAAGGATTATTAAAGGAACAGGATGACCATGGGGATCATCGTTAATTCTCTGAAACAGAATCCACCCTTTTCACCTGCCAAACACATGCCCACTTCTCCTCTCTGGGGATAATAAAAACTAACCAGCGAACTGACAGAGGGCCTGACCCCCCCATCCACATCGACCACACACAAAAAAAAACCGTACCCTCCAGCTACTAATTATAATGCTAACTTGCAAAATTTCCCTGCATTTTAAAACAATGCAAAAATAGTGGTGGGATGATACTTAGAAGAATGGCTTCTTGTCTGTCTCCACTAACAAAAATAGGCAACACCAAGTCACCTACTCCTCAGCATAGTTATGTCCGTCGCAGCCTTCTTGGGTTTCAGGAGGCACATACAAACGTTATCAAAATTATGGTGAAACTCTGAAAACCTGCAAATAATTTTCAACGTAGTGGTTAATTGAAAAGCTCTGCGGCATACTTCTTGAAACAAGCCAGGTACCTGTGCCCACGCATAGAGGAGTATATAGAAACATGGTGGAATCCCAGCTGATGAAGCCAAGGATTCTTAAAGGAATGAGATGACCATGCGGATCCTGTTTAATTCTCTGAAACAGAATCCGCACTTTTCACCTGCCAAACACATGCCCACTTCTCCTCTCTGGGGATAATAAAAACAAACCAGTGAATTGACAGATGGCCTGACCAACCCATCCACACTGACCCCACAAAAAAAAAAAAGTACCCTCCAGCTACTAATTATAATGCTAACTTGCAAAATTTTCCTGCATTTTTAAACAATGGAAAAATGATGGTGAGATGATACTTAGAAGAATGGATTCTTGTCAGTCTCCACTAACAAAAATAGGCAAAACCAAGTCAGCTACGCCTCAGCATCCTTAAGTTCGTCGCAGCCACCTTGGGTTTCAGGAGGCACAAACAAACGTTATCACAATTATTGTGAAACGCTGAACACCTGCAAATAATTTTCAACGTACTCGTTAATTGAAAAGCTTTGCGGCATACTTCTTGGAACAAGCCAGTTACCTGTTCCCACGCAAAGAGGAGTATATAGAACCATGGTGGATTTCCAGCTGATGAAGTAAAGGATTATTAAAGGAACGGGATAGGCATGGGGATCATCGTTAATTCTCTGAAACAGAATACGCCCTTTTCACCTGCCAAACACATGCCCACTTCTCCTCTCTGGGGATAATAAAAACTAACCAGCTAACTGACACAGGGCATGACCCCCCCATCCACATCGACCACACACACAAAAAAAACCGTACCCTCCAGCTACTAATTATAATGGTAACTTCCAAAATTTCCCTTCATTTTTAACCAACGGAAAAATGGTGGCGGCATGATACTTAGAAGAATGGCTTCTTGTCAGTGTCCACTAACAAAAATCGGCAAAACCAAGTCAGCTACGCCTCAGCATAGTTATGTCTGTGGCAGCCAACTTGGGTTTCAAGGCACATACAAACGTTGTCGCAATTATGATGAAACGCTGAACACCTGCAAATAATTTTCAATGAACTTTTTATTTGAAAAGCTCTGTGGCATACTTCTTGGAACAAGCCAGTAACCTGTGCCCACCCATACGGGAGTATATAGAAACATGGTGGTTTCCCAGCTGATGAAGCAAAGGATTCTTAAAGGAAGCGGATGACCATGCGGATCCTGTTTAATTCTTTGAAACAGAATCCGCACTTTTCACCTGCCAACAACATGCCCACTTCTCCTCTCTCGGGATAATAAAAACAAACCAGCGAACATCTAGAGGGCCTTGCACCCCTATCCACACCGACACCACAAAAAAAAAAAATAGTACCCTCCAGCTACTAATTGTAATGCTAACTTGCACAATTTCCCTGCATTTTTAAACAATGGAAAAATCATGGTGGGATGATACTTAGAAGAATGGCTTCTTGTCAGTCTCCACTGACAAAAATAGGAAACACAAAGTGAGCTACGCCTCAGCATAGTTATGTCCGTGGCAGCCATCTTGGGTTTCAGCAGGCACATACCAACCTTATAAGAATTATGGTGAAACGCTGAAAACCTGCAAATAATTTTCAACGTAGTGGTTAATTGAAAAGCTCTGCGGCATACTTCTTGGAACAAGCCAGGTACCTGTGCCCACGCATAGAGGAGTATATAGAACCATGGTGGATTCCCAGCTGATGAAGCAAAGGATTCTTTTTTTTTTTTTTTTTTTTTTTTTTTTTGTTGAGACAGAGTCTCAATTTGTTGCCCAGGCTAGAGTGAGTGCCGTGGCGTCAGCTTAGTTCACAGCAACCTCAGACTCCTCGGCTTAAACGATCCTACTGCCTCAGCCTCCCGAGTAGCTGGGACTACAGGCATGCGCCACTATGCCCGGCTAACTTTTTCTATATAGATTTTTAGTTGTCCATATAATGTCTTTCTATTTTTAGTAGAGACGGGGTCTCGCTCTTGCTCAGGCTGGTCTCGAACTCCTGACCTCGAGCGATCCACCCGCCTCGGCCTCCCAGAGTGCTAGGATTACAGGCGTGAGCCACCGCGCCCTTCCAGGATTCTTAAAGGAACGGGATGACCATGCGAATGCTGTTTAATTCTCTGAAAGAGTATCCGCACTTTTCAGCTGCCATCAAATGCTGACTTCCCCTCTCTGGGGATAATAAAAACAAACCAGCAAATTTATAAAGGGCCTGACCCCCCCATTGACACCGACCCGACGGAAAAAAAAAAAAAAACGTACCCTCCAGCTACTAATTATAAAGCTAACTTGCAAAATTTCCCTGCATTTTTTAACAATGGAAAAATGACGGTGGGCTTATACTTAGAATGGCTTCTTGTTAGTCTCCGCTGACAAAAATAGGCAACACCAAGTCGGCTACACCTCAGCATAGTTATGTCCGTGGCAGCCATCTTGGGTTTCAGGAGGCACATACAAACGTTATTACAATTAGGGTGAAATGCTGAAAACCTGCAAATAATTTTCAACGTACTGGTTAATTGAAAAGCTCTGCGGCATACTTCTTGGAACAAGCCAGTTACCTGTGCCAACGCATAGAGGAGTATATAGAACCATGGTGGATTCCCAGCTGATGAAGCAAAGGATTCTTAAAGGAATGGGATGACCATGTGGATCCTGTTTAATTCTCTGAAATAGAATCCACACTTTTCACCTGCCAAACACATGCCCACTTGTCCTCTCTGGGGATAATAAAAGAAAACCAGCGAACTCACAGAGGGCCTGAAACGCCCATCCACTCCTACCCCACAAAAAAAGAAAAAAAAATACGTACCCTACATCTAATTATAATACTAACTTGCAAAATTTCCCTCCATTTTTACGCAATAGAAAAATGATGTTGGGATGATACTTAGAAGAATGTCTTCTTGTCAGTCTCCACTAACAAAAATAGGCATCAACAAGTCAGCTATGCCTCAGCATATTTATATCCGTGGCAGCCATCTTGGGTTTAAGGAGGCACATTCAAACGTTATCACAATTACGTTTAAACATGCTAAAAACCTGACAATTCTAAAAGTACTGGTTAATTCAAAAGCTCTGTCGCATACTTCTTGGAACAAGCCAGTTACCTGTGCCCATGCAAAGAGAGGTCTAGAGAACCATGGTGGATTCCCAGGTGATGAATCAAAGGATTCTTAAAGGAACAGGCTCAAAAGTGCAGATCCTCTTTCAGTCTAAGTGTGAAACAGGATCCGCACATTTTGCCTGCAACACACATTCGCCCTTCTCATCTCTAGGGATAACAAAAACAGCCCATCGGATTTACAGATGCCCTGCCCCCGGCCCCCACCACCCCACACAAAATAGTCTGCTCCAGCGACTCGTCCTTATGCTATCTGGTGAAAGGTCATAAGCCTTTTAAAAAACTGGAGATAGGATGGTAGAATTATACCTAAAAGACTGGCTTATTGCCAGATTCCCATACCAGTATTGGCAACAGCAAGTGACGTAGGCCTCAGCATAGGTTTGTCCATGGCAGCCATCTTGGGTTTAAGGAGACACAGATGAACCTTATAACAATTATAATAAAAGGTGCTGCGAAAGCTGTTAAATAATTCTCATGGTAGTGGTTATTTCAAAAGCTCTGCGGCATACTTCTTTGAACTAGCCAGTTAACTGGGCCCACGCATAGTGCGGTGTAGAGAACTATGGTGGATTCCCAGCTGATGAAGCAAAGGATTCTTAAAGGAACAGGATGAACATGCGGATCCTGTTTCATACTCTGAAACAGGATCTGCACTTTTCACCTGCCAAACACATGCCCACTTCTCCTCTCTGGGGATAATAAAAAGAAACCACAGAACTGGCGGAGGGCTTGCCGCACCAGCCCCCAGACCCCACATAAAAACTTCCCGTCCAGCGACTCCTTGTTATTCTAACTGCCAAAAGGTGCTCTGACTTTTAAAATAGTGGAGAAGGATGGTGAAATGATACTTAAAAGAATGTATTCTTTCCAGTCTCCAGTACCAAGGATCGGCCACACAAAGTGAGCTCGGCCTCAGCATAGTTTTGTCCATGGCAGCCATCTCGAGACGAACCTTATGACAATTATGATGAAAGGTGCTGCAAAACCTGGCAAATAATTCTCAACGTAGTGGTTTTTTCAAAAGCTCTGTGGAATACTTCTTGGAACCCGGCAGTTTTCTGGGCCCACGCATAGAGGGGTCTAGAGAACCATGATGGATTCCCAGGTGATGAATCAAAGGATTCTTAAAGGAACAGGCTGAAAAGTGCGGATCCTGTTTCAGTCTGAGACTGAAACACTATATGCACTTTTTGCCTGCAACACACATGCCCACTTCTCCTCTCTAGGGATAATAAAAACAATCAATCGGATTGACAGATGTCCTCCCCCGCCCCCCAACACTGTACACAAAAAGGTCCCCTCCAGCGACTCATCCTTATGCTATCTGGCGAAAGGTCCTCTGCATTTTAAAATAATGAAGATAGGATGGTGGAATTATACTTAAAATACTGGCCTTTTGCCAGACTCCCATACCAATTATTGGCAACAGGAAGTGACCTAGGTGTCAGCATAGGTTTGTCCGTGGCTGCCATCTAGGGTTTTAGGAAGCACAGATGAACCTTATCAAAATTATGGTAAAAGTGCTGGAAAAGCTGGCAAATAATTTCCATAGTAGTGGTTATTTCAAAAGCTCTGAGGAAAACTTCTTGGAACCAGGCAGTTTTCTGTGTGCACTAAAAGAGGGGTCTAGAGAACCATGGTGGATTCCCAGCTGATGAAGCAAAGGATTCTTAATGGAACGGGGTGAAAAGTGCAGATCCTGTGTCTGTCTAAGACCGAAACAGGACGCACACTTTTCACCTGCCACACACATGCCCACTTTTCCTCTCTGGGGATAATAAAAACAAACCAGCGAACTGACAAAGGGCCTGCCCCCCTTCCACCCACGCAGATCCCCCCAAAAAAAATTCCCCTCCAGCTACTAATTATTATGCTAACTTGCAAAATTTCCCTGCATTTTTAAACAATGGAGAAAGGACGGTGGAGTGATACTTAGAAGAATGGCTTCTTGTCAGTCTCCACTAACAAATATAGGCAACACCAAGTCAGCTACGCCTCAGCATAGTTATGCCCGTGGCAGCCATGTTGGGTTTAAGGAGGCACATACAAACTTTATCATAATTATGGTGAAACGTGCTGAAAACCCGGCAAATAATTCTCAACGTACTGTTTAATTCAAAAGCTCTGTGGCATACTTCTTGGAAGAAGCCAGTTACCTGGGCCCACGCATAGAGGGGTCTAGAGAACCATGGTGGATTCCAAGGTGATGAATCTAAGGATTCTTAAAGGAACAGGCTGAAAAGTGCAGATCCTGACTGAAACAGGATTCTGACTTTTTGCCTGCAACACACATGCCCACTTCTCCTCTCTAGGGATAACAAAAACAACCCATCGGATTGACAGATGGCCTGCCCCCGCCCCCCACCACCCCACACAAAATCGTGCCCTCCAGCGACTGATCCTTATGCTATCTGGCAATACGTCCTCTGCCTTTTAAAATAATGGAGATAGAATGGTGGAATTATACCTAAAAGACTGGCTTATTGCCAGACTCCCATACCAAGTATTCGCAACAGCAAGTCACCTAGGCCTCAGCACACGTTTGTCCCTGGCAGCCATCTTGGGTTTAAGGAGGCACAGATGAACCTTATCACAATTATGGTGAAAGGTGCTGCAAAAGCGGTCAAGTAATTCTCATGGTAGTGGTTACTTGAAAAGCTCTGCGGCATAATTCTTTGAACTAGCCAGTTAACTGGGCCCACGCATAGAGCAGTCTAGAGGCCCATGGTGGATTCCCAGCTGATGAAGCAAGGGATTCTTAATGGAACGGGGTGAAAAGTGCGGTTTCTGTTTCAGTCTAAGACAGAAACGGGATCCGAACTTTTCACCTGCCACACACATGCCCACTTCTCCGGTCTGGGGAAAATAAAAACAATCCAGCGAACTGACAGAGGGCCTGCGCCCCCCACCCACACCGACCCCACAAATAAAAATGTCCCCTCCAGCTACTAATTATTATGCTAACTTGCAAAGGTTTCCGTGCATTTTAAAATAATGGGGAAAGTATGGTGGAATGATACTTAAAAGAATGGCCTCCTTCCAGCCTCCAGTAACAAGTGTCGTGAAATCCAAGTGACCTAGGCCTCAGCATAGTTTTCTCCGTGGCAGCCATCTTGTGTTTAAGGAGGCACAGACGATCCTTATCACAATTATGGTGATATGTGCTGCAGAAACTGGCAAATAATTCTACACGTAGTGTTTATCTCAAAAGCTGTGCAGCATACATCTTGGTACAGGCCAGTTCATGGGCCCATGCATGGAGGGTTCTAAGGAACCATGGTGGATTCCCAGCTGATGAATCAAAGGATTTCTAATGGAACCAGCTGAAAAGTGCGGATAGTGTTTCAGTCTAACTGAAACAGGATCCGCACATTTCACCTGCCACAAATATATCCACTTCCCTGTCTGGGCATAATAAACACAAACAACCAGACTGACAGAGGGACTGTCCCCCAAACCACCCCGATCCCACCCAAAAACATCCCCTCCGTTGACTCATCCTTATGCTAACTGCCGAAAGTTGCTCACCTTTTAATATAAGGGAGAAAGGATGGTGCAATGATAATTAAAAGACTGGATTCTTGTCAGACTCCCGTACCAAGTATTGGCAACACCAAGCGAGAGAACCCTCAGTATAGGTTTGTCCATGGAAGCCATCTAGGGTTTAAGGAAGCACAAATGAACCTTATCAAAATTATGGTAAAAGTGCTGGAAAAGCTGGCAAATAATTTCCATGGTAGTGGTTATTTCAAATGCTCTGTGGCATACTTCTTTGAACTAGCCTGTTAAGTGGGCCCACACATAGTGGGGTGTAGAGAACTATGGTGGATTCCCAGCTGATGAAGCAAAGGATTCTTAAAGGAACAGGATGAAAAGTGCCGATCCTGTATCAGTCTAAGACTGAAACAGGATCCACACTTTTCACTTGCCACACACATGTCCACTTCTCCTCTCCGGGGATAATAAAAACAAACCACTGGACTGACAGAGGGCCTGGCTCTGCCTCTCCCACCCCACACAAAAACGTTTCCTCCAGCGACTCATCCTTAAGCTAAATGGCAATAGGTGCTCTGCCTTTTAAAATAGTTGTGAAAGGAAGGTGGAATGATACTTAAAGGAATGGCTTCTTGCCACGGACCAGTACCAATTATCGGCAACTCCAAGGGAGATTGGCCTAACCGTAGTTTTTTCTGTGGAAGCCAGCTTGGGTTTCAGGATGCACTGCCTAACCTTTTCACAATCATTGTGAAAGTTGCTGCAAAAACTGGCAAATAATACTCAATGTAGTGGTTATTTCCAAAGCTCTGCGGCATACTTCTTGGAACTAGCCAGTTACCTGGGCCCACGCTCAGGGAGGTCTAGAGAACCATGGTGGATTCCCAACTGATGAATTAAAGGATTCCAAAAGGAACAGGCTCAAAAGCGGAGATACTGTTTCAGACTGAAACAGGATCCAAAGTTTTCACCTGCCACATACATGCCCGCTTCTCCTCTCTGGGAATAATAAAAACAAACCACCGGACTGACAGAGGGCCTGCCCTCCCACACACACCCAACCCCACACAAAAAGCCGCTCCAGTGACTCATCTTTATGCTAACTGGCTAAAGGTGCACTGCCTTTTAAAATAATGGAGAAAAGACGGTGGAATTGTACTTAAAAAAAATGGCTTCTTGCCAGGCTCCAGTAAAATGTATCGGTACGCCAAGGGAGCTAGGCCTCAGCATAGTTTTGTCCGTGGCAGCCTGCTTGGGTTTAAGGAGGCACAGATGAACCTTATCACAATTATGGTCAAAGGTGCTGCAAAAACTGGCAAACAATTCTCAACGTAGTGGTTATTTCAAAAGCTCTACGGCATACATCTTGGAACTAGCCAGTTACCTGGGCCCACACATAGAGGGGTCTCGACAGCCATGGTGGATTCCCAGCTGATGAATCAAAGGATTCGTAAAGGAACTGGCTGAAAAGTGCGGATCCTGTTTCAGTCTAAGACTGAAACAGGATCCGTACTTTTCACCTGCCACACACATGCCCACCTCTCCTCTTTGGGCATAATAAAGACAAACCACCAGACAGACAGAGAGCCTTCCCCTCAACGCACCACCCGACCCCACTCAAAAACGTCCCCTCCAGCAACTCATTCTTATGATAACTGGAAAAAGGTGTTCTGCCTTTTAAAATGATGGAGAAAGGATGGTGGAATGACTCTTAATAGCATGGCTTCTTGCCAGGCTCCAGTACCAACTATCGGCAACACCAAGTGAACTAGGCCTCAGCATAGTTTTGTCCGCCCCAGCCATCTTGGGTTGAAGGAGGCACGGACGAACCTTATCACAATTATGGTGAAAGGTGGTGCAAAAACTAGCAAATAATTCTCAACGTAGTGGTTATTTCAAAAGCTCTGTGGCATACTTCTTGGAACTAGCCAGTTACCTGGGCCCACGCACAGAGGTCTTTAAAGAACCATGGTGTATTCCCAGCTGATGAATCAAACGATTCTTTTTTGTTTGTTTGTTTGTTTGTTAGCTCATTATGGGGGTACAAAAGATCAGGCTATATACATTCCCCATGCCTCCCCTTTCCCCCGATTCTGAGCTTCAATTTTGTCCATTCCCTAGTCAGTGCACATCACATTCATCATGTAGGTGTGCACCCCTCCTCTCCCCCACCCCATCCCCCCCAGTTAGAACTTGAAGGGTGTCCATTCCCCAGGCAGTGCACATCACATTCATCAAGTAGGTATACACCCATCCCTTCCACCCGGCCCCAACCTCTGTCCGATACCCAATTGGTGTTGTTCCCAAATGTGCACTCAGGGAAACCAATTTGCTGGTGAGTACATGTGGTGCTTATTTTTCCATTCTTGGGATACTTCACTTAATAGAATGGGATCCAGCTCTCTCCAGGAGAACCAAAGAGATGCCATATCGCCATTATTTCTAATAGCTGAGTAATATTCCATGGTATACATATACCACATTTTGCTAATCCATTCATGAATTGATGGGCATTTGGGTTGTTTCCACATCTTTGTGATTGTGAATTGTGCTGCTATAATCATTCAGGTGCAGGTGTCTTTTTTATAGAATGACTTTTGTTCTTCTGGGTAGATGTCCAATAATGGAATTGCTGGATCGAATGGTAGGTCTACTTGAATCTGTTTAAGGTATCTCCACATTGCTTTCCACAGGGGCTGCACTAGTTTACAGTCCCACCAGCAGTGTATGAATGTACCTATCTCCCCACACCCACACCAACATGTATAGTTTTGGGACTTTTTGATAAAGGCCATTCCCACTGGAGTTAAGTGATATCTCATTGTGGTTTTGATTTGCATTTCCCTGATGATTAGAGATGTTGAACACTTTTTCATATGTTTGTTAGCCATTTTTATATCTTCTTTTGAAAAATTTCTATTTATGTCCTTTGCCCACTTTTTGATAGGGTTGTTTGATTTTTTCTTACTGATTTTCCTGAGTTCTAAATAGATTCTTGTTATCAGTCCTTTATCTGATGTGTAGTATGCGAAAATTTTTTCCCATTCTGTAGGTTGTCCATTTACTCTCGTGACTGTTTCTTTGGCTGTGCAGAAGCTTTTTAATTTGATCAGGTCCCATTTATTTATTTTTGTTGTTGCTGTGATTGCTTTAGGGGTCTTCTTCATAAATTCTTTGCCTAGGCCAATGTCTGTAAGAGTCTTTCCTACATTTTCTTCTAGAATTCTAATAGTTTCTGACCTTAGGTTTAAGTCTGTTAACCACTGTGATTTGATTTTTGTGAGGGGTGAGAGTTATGTGTCCTGTTTTAGTCTTCTACATGTGGATATCCAGTTTTCCCAGCACCATTTATTAAATAAGGAATCTTTTCCCCAGAGTATGTTTTTGTCTGCTTTGTCAAAGATTAGATGGCTATATGAGGATGGTTTTATATTGGGATTTTCTGTTCTGTTCCACTGGTCTGTGTCCCTGCACTTGTGCCAGTACCAGGCTGTTTTAAGAACCACAGCCTTGTAGTATAGTTTGAAGTCTGGCAAATTAATACTTCCCATTTTGTTTTTGTTGTTTAAGATTGCTTTTGCTAAACGGGGTCTTCCCTGGTTCCATACAAAGCGTAAAATTATTTTTCCTATGTCTGTGAAAAAAGATGTTGGTAATTTAATAAGGATTGCATTGAATCTGTAGATAACTTTGGGCAGTATAGACATTTTAACAATGTTGATTCTACCGATCCATGAGCATGGTATGGTTTTCCACCTATTTACATGTTCTGCAATTTCCTTCCTCAGTGTTTCATAGTTCTCCCTATAGAGGTCCTTTACCTCCTTAGTTAAATAAATTCCTAGGTATTTTATTTTCTTTGTTGCTATTTTGAAGGGTATTGAGTCCTTAATTTGGTTTTCCATTTGACTGTTATTGGCATATATGAATGCCTCTGATTTGTGTGTATTGATTTTGTATCCTGAGACTTTACTGAATTCATTGATCAATTCCAGGAGTCTCTTGGTTGAAACCTTGGGGTTTTATAGATATAACATCATATCATCAGCAAAGAGTGAGAGTTTGATCTCTTCTGTCCCTATTTCAACTCCCTTGATTCTGCTCTCTTGCCTGATAGCTCTTGCAAGGACTTCCAATACTATGTAGAAAAGTAATGGGGACAGTGGTAAGCCTTGTCTGGTTCCAGTTTGAAGTGGGAATGCTTTCAGTTTTTCCCCATTCAGTATGATGTTGGCTGAGGGTTTGTCGTATATGGCTTGTATCATTTTTATATAGGCCCCATCTATGCCTATTTTGTTAAGTGTTCTTATCATAAAAGGGTGTTGAATTTTGTCAAATGCTTTCTCTGCATCTATTGAGAGGATCATCTGATCTTTATTTTTGCTTCTATTTATGTGATGAATTACATTCCCATATGTCAAACCATCCCTGCATCTCTGGGATGAAGCCCACTTGGTCGTGATGGATTATTTTTTTGATAAGCACTTGGATTCGATTTGTTAGAATTTTATTGAGAATTTTTGCATCTATATTCATAAGAGAAATTGGTCTATAGTTCTCTGTTTTAGTTGCATCCTTTCCTGGATTTGGTATCAGGATTATGTTGGCTTGGTAAAAAGTGTTGGGGAGAATCCCATCCTTCTCTATATTGGAGAATAGTTTATGTACGATGGGCACCAGTTCTTCTTTGTAGGTATGGTAGAATTCAGGTGTGAACCCATCTGGTCCAGGGCTTTTCTTTTTGGGAAGGTTTTTTATTGCTGTTTCAATTTCAGATCTAGATATCGGTCTATTCAGGAATTCTATTTCTTCCTGGTTGAGCCTGGGAAGGCAATGTGTTTATAAGAATTTGTCCATTTCCTCCAGGTTTTCTAATTTGTGTGCATAAAGATTTTTGTAGAATTCATAGATGATATCATGTATCTCTGTGGCATCAGTCGTGATTACTCCTTTCGTGTTCCTGATCGAGGTTATAAGAGATTTTTCTTTTCTGCTCTTGGTTAGTTTAGCCAGAAGTGTGTCAATTTTGTTTATTTTTTCAAAGAACCAACTTTTGGTTTTATTAATCTCCGTTATGGTTTGGTTTAATCTCCCTTATGCTCCCTTATGGTCCTTTTCATTTAGTTCTGATTTAATCTTAATAATTTCCTTCTGCTGGGTTTGGGTTTGGTCTCTTCTTTCTTCTCCAGCTCTTTGAGTCTATTCATTAGATTGTCTATTTGTAAGTTTTCTGTCTTTTTGGTATAGGCATTTATGGAAATAAATTTTCCTCTCAGGACTGCTTTAGCTGTGTCCCACAGATTTTGATAAGTTGTATCTCCTTTGTCGTTTAATTCAAAGAATCTTTTGATTTCTGACTTGATTTCTTCATTTATAAAACGATTGTTCAGGAGAAGGTTATTTAGCTTCCATGACTTTGAGTAGAAATGAGGATTTCTGTTAGGGTTCATTGTTACTTTTATTCCACTGTGATCCGAGAAGCTGCATGGTATTATTTCTATATTTTTAAATTTTTTAAGACATTCTTTATGTCCTAAGATATGGTCAATCTTGGAGAATGTCCCATGAGCTGATGAGAAGAACTTATATTCAGTGGTATTTGGGTAGAATGTCCTGTAGATGTCAGTCAGGCCCATTTGTTCTAGCATTCTATTTACGTCCAATATTTCTTTGTTTATTTTTTGTTTGGAGGATCTGTCTTGAACTGTCAGTGGCGTGTTAAAATCTCTGGCTACTAAAGTGTTGTTATCTATCATTTGGTTCAGATCAAGTAGGGTTTGCTTTATGAATCTGGGTGCACCTAGATCGGGTGCATATATGTTAAGTATAGTTATGTCTTCTTGTTGAATTGTACCCTTCACCAGTATATAGTAACCATCTTTGTCTTTCTTTACTTTTGTTGATTTAAAAACTACGTTATCGGAGATTAGAACTGCCACGCCAGCTTTCTTTTGGGTTCCATTTGCTTGGAATATTGATTTCCACCCTTTTATTTTCAGTCTAAATGCATCCTTGCAGGTTAGATGAGTTTCCTGAAGACAGCAGATACTTGGCTTATATCTTTTTTATCCATTGGGCCAGTCCATGTCTCTTGAGTGGGGAATTCAATCCATTCACATTTAATGAGAGAACTGATAAGCGAGACAGATTGCTGTTCCTCATGTTGGGTTGAATTTCATTGATCTGTTTTCTCTCTTGAGCCATTATGATAACTGTGTTTTCATATTTATCTCTTGATTAGTGTTACATTCGAGGGTCCTTCTTGTGCTGGACCACGTGTAACTCTGTTTTGAATACTTCTTGGAAAGCTGCTCTTGTCTTGGTGAATTCTCTGAGTTTTTGTTTATCTGAGAATGTCTTAATTTCACCTTCATATATAAAACTGAGCTTATCTGGGTACAGGATTCTAGGCTGGGCATTATTCTGTTTCAGAAGAGTGAGAATGGGGCTCCAATCTCTTCTTGCTTGTAAGGTTTCAGTTGAGAAATCTGGCGTGATTCGGATGGGCTTTCCTTTGTATGTTACTTGTTTCTTTCTCCTTACAGATTGAAGAAGGGCCTCGTTAGTGGATATTTTGGTCAGTCTGATAACTACATGACGTGGTGTCTTCCTATTTGGTATGAATCTCTCAGAGGTTCTTTGAGCTTCTTGAACCTGTGTATCTAGAGATTTGGCAAGGCCTGGGAAATTTTCCTCAATTATATCTTCAGATACTTTATTCAACCCTTGCTTATTGTCTTCTTCACCCTCAGGAATGCCGATAACTCTCACGTTAGGCTTCTTCACATAATCCCACATTTCTTGTAGACTATGATTATTTCTCATGTTTCTTTGTTTTAACTCTGTGACTGCCTTATTTAATTGGAAAGTGTTATCTTCGATCTCTGAGATTCTTTCTTCTGTTTGATCTACCCTGCTCTTGAGACTTTCCACTGTGTTTTGTAGCTCCTTGAATAAATTTTTCATTTCCAGGAGTTCAGTTTGATTTTTCTTCAGTATTTCAATTTCTTTGGTGAATTTTTCTTCCAAGTCCTGGATCTTTTTTGTGGTTTCTTTGTGTTGATTATCCATTTTTTCTTGCATAATGTTCAGCGTATTTATGATCCATGTTTGAAATTCTTCCTGTGACATGTTGCTATTTGGAATCTGCTCTGTGTTAATTGGTGGAGAACTAGTAATCCTCTTTGAGGGCATGGTTTCAGCTTGATTCTTTATACTCCTAGAGTTCCTTCGCTGAGCCCTTCCCATCTGAATGAATCCTTAAGATCCCTTCTTTCAGCTTTAGTCTGGATAGGGGCACACTGTGAGTGCCAGGTAAGCTGCCTCCTCTGTCACTAGGGGGAGCCCTTCACATATTGTTCAGGATTTTGCTAGCTCCGCTGGGGGGGCTGCCCCTCTTCCTCTCCCGAGGTGGCTTCTGTCTCTCTCTGTGAGAAAGACAGTGGATAGGGAGAGTGGAGCGGTGCCCTCATTCGCCCAACGCCCCAGCCTCTGCAGTTCCCGCGGGCGATGGTCTGCCCCACCCCAATGTCTGCAAGGTCCACGCTCTACTCTCTCGTGACTGGGGAACCACTCAGTGTTCACACAAAGGTGGAGCTCCTAGTCAGGGTCCGTGGACTAGGGAAGGGAGCCGCCCAGGGAGCCGCCCGGTACCCAATCGCTCCTCAGCGTTTAGGCTGTGGACCCCGACAATGGCGGCCGCCCGTCTGCAGATCACTGTCACTGGGGTTGAATGCTCAGGGACCGGCAGAGGCCAGAGGAGCCGGGGACCGGGAGAATCCAGCCGCCCACCTATACGAGGCAGTTTGGCATCTGCTAGAGCCGGGACCAAAGCAGCCCCACCGCCCGCGTATAGGAGACAGTTGCTAGGTGCGTCAGCTGCGCACAGCACTCCAGGGTCCAAAATGCCTCCTGCCAATGTCTCCTCTCTGCAGAGCCCCACATCTCCCGTGGCGATTCTGCACCGACTTCAGGCAGATCCTCAATTGAGTGGGTGTGGAGGTCAGAGGGGGAACAAGATGCTTTCCTGTGGGGCTGAACCCACCCCACTCTCTGGTGAGGTGGGTACAGCTGTCCCGTGCTCCCTTCTCTCTTGGCCATCCCGCACTCTCCAGATTTTGGTGATTTATTTCCCTAATCACCTCAGTCTTTTCTTGCTCTCTCTCTCTGTCCCACGCTGATTCTCCATGGATTCACACCAACGTTCTTGTGGGGAAGTGAACCTCTAGGGTTGTGGGCAGTGGGAGACCCATGCCTTCCACT